>NC_058131.1:397532995-397556921 GCF_016433145.1 Gracilinanus agilis | reverse complement strand
CCTCTCTCTCTCTCTCTCTCTCTCTCTCTCTCTCTCTCTCTCTCTCTCTCTCTCTCTCTCTCTCTCTCTCTCTCCACCTCTCACACTTTCCTTTTCCCTTTTGGCCTTTGTGGTATCCAGAGTCCTACCTAGAGTCCCTATTTTTCAATAATAACTAGACAGAAAAGTACTAGATAGTGTCTTTACTTTCTCCAGAGGCACACCTCAGATGAGCTTTTTTTCTAGGCTAACCCTAAAAAATCCCTCCCCTCAGGATTTTGACCTACACCGAAAAGATCTTATCATGTCCTTACATTCTGGGGATTTTTACTTTTTTATGTACTTTGGGTGCCAGGATTTCTCCCCAACTGGAGCCTTGTGTTCTGAAATACAAGATGTCTTTTTGACCCCTCTGTCCCCAACTAAATTGACCTTAAAACACTAATTTGAGGCCACCTTTCTTATTACCATCTTTAAATGCATTTTGGGAAGCTTGCCTTGACCACTAGAATTGCTAGTTATGGTTATATGTATATAAGAACATGGCTGATTGAGTGTAGAAAGGAAAAAAGAAAGGAAAACATCAAGATTTCATAAAGTGTAAGGCAAAGTCAAGTAAGATGCAATTTTAAGGTAATATTTGCTAGTAAGGAAAAAAAAAAGCTCTATTTTCTGTACTCTATTCTATACTGAATAAATTTCCCTGGCTCTGTTACCTCTAGAACCAAAACTCCTTACTCCCCCTATGCAGTCTCCAGAGCTTCCCTATTGGCCTGCTTGCCTCTCCCCATACCTGATGACTCGTCTCAGTTCTTGGCTTGGAATGCTCTCCCTCTTCAATCTGACATCTTCCTGATCCTTTGAGCTGTTCATGTCTTCCTACATTAGCTTACTTTGTGTTGGATGCTTGTGTGTCTTGCATATACATGTATGTATGTGTATGTTTTATGCATGTATGCATATATATTTACATCCACTAATAAATGAATATGAATTGATTGATTTGAACTAGTGATGGGTGAATAGGCCAAAATAGGGACCTCTTAAGGTGATCACTAAGCAGTCAGAAATATGGCTTCATGGTTGGTAAAACCTAGTCATTAAATTGGCCAGCGTAAGTAGGTCAGCCATTTCACAGTCTAGTAAATGACCAAATTAGATGGGAGGAATGTTAGGACCCTATGGGTTGATGATTTTTAATCTGTAAAATCAGTTAGCTGGTCAGAGGCTAGGGCAATAAAGTAAGATTTAGAGCTGGAAGGAGGCAAGTCTAAAAAAGTCCTGGCAGATTAACACTAGATATATTATTGTCCCACTTAATGGAAAAAAATTAATAATCTCAGATTTCTAGCTTTAAAGATGTCATTAGAAATAATCTGGCTCCGAACCTCTCATTTTGGAGGTAGGAAAACTGATATACTCAGTGAAAGGAATCAGAATAGCAGGGCTACAATTCGAATACTAATTCTCTTTTTCAAGAGCTAGTGCTTATTCTACTATTCTATAGTTTCCTGTTTAAAGGAGTTATTCTTTTACTATCCCAATCACAGAAAAGGGGATATAATGGGATGTCAAATTATAAAATAAAAAAATCATGCAATATATGTGTATATATTAATTGTATTATTAGTCATTTTACATTTTCAAATATTCCTTGGTGGACCATAGTTTGAAGGATAATAGGTCATGCCTCAGGGTCACTATCAAAAGTTAATTCATTGAGGGGCAACTAGGTGACCCAGTGGATAGAGAATTAGGCCTAGAGATAGGAAGTCCTGAGTTCAAATATAGCCTCAGACACTTCCTAGCTGTGTGATCCTAAGCAAATCACTTAACTCCAATTGCCTAGCCCTTACTGCTCTTCTGTCTTAGAACTCACTTTTGATATCAATTCTAAGATGGAACAAAGGGATTTTTTTAAAAAAAAATTAATTCATTGAGTTCAGGAGGCAAAACTGAAGATAAACCTAGTTCCTGCACAAATGGGAAGAAACAGGGAGCTATACAAAGGGAAGTTTTAGGAAGTCACATGGAACTGAGAGAGCCACAATAATGAAAGCAGCCAGGACTTTGGGAACAAGGCTTGTGTGGGCCAATCAGAAATGAGTTGTGTTGGGACAGAAACTGTGTTGTTCAGATCTCTCTGCACTATAGCCCCAGAGTTTCAATACTGCATCTAGCTCATATTGATCTCCTTCATGGGAGGCTGAGGTCTTTTCCTCTAAGAATGGGAAGTGGCAAGTTTGTTTACCTTTCTTTCTTCTAAGTATTCATTTAAAAAATAAATAATAGTCAACAATGGTAATTACTCAATAGTTGAGAGGAAGCAACTGTGAAAGTAAAATGTTACTAAAGACACAGAGATAGATGTAAAACTGAGGTATTGTGTCAGGATGGGCACTCAAAGGTAACAAAAAGATAAAAAGAGTAACAGATCCTCTGACAGACTTCCAAGTATAGAGAAAGAGCATTTAGATAAAAAAAAAGTCATTTGAGAAATGAGTCAGTAGTGCCATAAGAGCAGCTGAATAGCTCTGATCACCAAACTTTGCCCTCGATGCTGCTGCATTAGCAAAGTGTCCTTACTATCTTTCATAAATGCAGAAGAGGATGCCATTACACTAGGCAGAACTTGACTGATTGCAAGGCATTTGGGCTCAGCTCTGGAACGAACTACTTAGTAGTATTCCTGAGGGCTTTAAACCAGCTCCTCACCAGATTATTTTTGCCTTGATCTAAAACATTCATAACGTTATATGCTTAGTAGAAGTTGATTACATGGAAGTTTGGCTCCTATACTATGTGCCTATCTTTCAAGTCAATAAGCTACTAGAAATGAAAACTAGGATATGTTTTCCTTAACTCAAATGCATTCTCCGTTGTGGAGAATCATATGCAATCATTCAGGATCAGGTGGTAAAGAAGAAAAATCTCAAAGACCCTTTAAAATTCTTGTATTTAAAGCCATCACTAGCTTGCCAGCTGTCATTTTCAGGATTAGCAGCAGTGAGAATAAGGGATGAATATCTTAACATTTCTCATAAGCACCTTTTTTTGTTACCTTTAGAGAGAAAAAGCTGCTAAGCATATATTAGCAAGAGGGTAATGGAGGCAAATTGTGGAGATCTGTTTAGTACTTGACATCAGATATCTAAAGCATTTTTGTTTACTTATTTGTTTTATCATGTGTGTATGTGTTTTTCCTAGATTATGAGTTTAATTTTATTTTTTATAATTCTTTACCTGAGTTTCTGTGAGGTAGAAACCTGTTCTCCCTGTCCATATGGAGAAACTGGATGTGGGGAACACATACTGTGTCTATGCCATAGCCTCCTCCTTAGTGATCTTATTCCAGTCTTTCATAGTTTTCTCTCCATGAAAGAATTGTATCTAGGACCTTTACCTCAACTGAGGGTCTTTTATTCTAGTTGTCCCAGTTGTAGTTTGTGGTGTTTATTCTGGGTACAAAAATCACTAATTAAAGCTTTGGCTAACTGGAGTCTTTGCCTCTCAATAATCTCTAACGTATCTTTCCCATAACTGTCACGTATATTTTCCTTTAGTAATATTTGTATTGTGTCTTCCATTTGCACAAAACTCTCTCAATATATTTCTAAAGATATAATGGAAGAGGATAATACTACTTCTCATGCATCCTTTCTCCCCATACATAGGCACAAATGAATTATATAGTCTGGGAAAAGGATGTGGAAAGTAGGTAATGAAAATAGGTGATATAGTGGGTTTTCTGAATTCAAATCTGGTCTCAGATACTTACTAGCTGTATGACTCTGAGCAAGTCATTTATTCCTATTTGCTTTACTTTCCTTATCTGTAAAATGAGCTGGAAAAGGAAATGGCAAACCACTCTAACATCTTTGCCAAGAAAACATTAAATGGGGTCATGAATGGTCAGACATAACTGAAAAATGACTGAATACAATGACAAGTATAGACGAGGGGCTACTAATACATACCATTATACTATTCAGTACCTTTGCTAACTTAGTTTTTGTCTTCCAACAAACATATCTTTACCATAACAATCTAATCCTTACATTTTCAGTCCTAGCCATCCCCAAAACCAGCTGGGCAACTTTAGGAAAGTTATTTATGGTCTTTAGGCATCATTTTTCTCCTCTTTGTAAAGTGGAGAAGAAAAGATTAAGTGCTTATCAAAGTCTCCTCCAATTATAATATTCTGTAATTCTCACTTATTTCACAAAACCTTTCCCATGATTATAATTGATACTGATATTCTCTAAATTTATATTGAAGTAGGTCAGTACTGCTCATCCTACCTCTTAAATATACATACTACTTTTTATTCTATGTTTAATTCCTCAGCCATGGGATTATAAGGTACTCAATAGCAGTTATCATCTTCTGCATCTCAGTATCTCCTACAATACCTGGAATTGTTCTATTTCAAGGTAAAAGGAACTTAGACATCATCTAGTCTACCATTTCATTTTACAATTTCATTAAAAGAGACTCAGAGAAATTGTTCTTTTTTTCCAAGATCATACTGTAAACAAAGGGCACAACCAAAATTAGGTCTCAGGTCTTCTGGTTCCAAATCAATTGAGAGGCAATGCAGTATTGTGGGAAGAAGATTGGACTCTAAAGTCAAAGGACCTGAGTTCGTATCCTAACTCAGAGGTTGATTACCTGTGTAAACCTGGGCATGTTACTTAACTTTCATGAACCTTAGTTTTTTTCATCTGTAAAATAAGAAACTTGTGCTAGCAGGCCCATGATCCTATAGGATCTATGACACTATGTTCTTACTAATACACCATGCTCCTTGTGGCAAATCCTGAGATTTTAATACTTATTTAATTGAAAACAAAAAAGGTATTTAAAAAAATCTTATTGAAGCAGCTATATTTCACCGAGAATGTTTCCCCTTGTCATAACAGAGAGAACGTTAGAATTTCTATCATTGTGTAATCACTCCCTTTGGAGATACCCAGGGAAGAGTAGATATATGTAATATAGAGAAACAGTCTGTATTATCCTACAATAAGGCAAATCTTCTAATAAAGCATTCTATCTTTCCACAAGTAGAAGGGGTATCTCATGAGGCAGTGTTTTGCCTATCATTAGAGGTCTTTAAATAGATACTAGGTGACAACTTCTTAGAGATGTTGTGTAGAGAGTTCCTCTTAGAGATTATGTTGGATCACATCTAAAACCATTTCTAGGTTTATAGTTCCTTGTTTCTGTGTTCGCTCAGAAATGTGATGCCCACCATATTAGACTTGTTTTGCTGAACACTGATCACTAGAGAGAGCTAGGTGGCCAATGGTTCTTTTCATGTTTTCTATTGACTGCAGAATGGTTAAAGACACCTTCCTCTATTAAAGAAAAAGAGAAAAATCTCAAATGAAGCATCATGGATAAGACATAGACTTGAAGTCAGGATGACTTGAGTTCAAATTCCACTTCAGATACTAGCTACTTTTGTGACCTTGGGGCAAATAGTTTAACTATTCTATTGCCTTGGTTTCCTCATCTGTAAAATAGGGCAGCGGCGGGTGGGTGGGTAGATTCCCTTTAAAGTCCCTTCCAGCTATAAATCTATGATTCTAATTCTCCTGTATACTAGTGTAAAGTGCAAGGCAGAATATGATAAATCTTATGAAAGTAGTAGTAAAGAAATCAAAGGAGAAATGAATGCCTTCTGTCTGGGTTGAAGCAGCCATCTTTCTATTTAACAAGCATTTAAATATTAGCTCTATGCAAGGAATTATGCTATACTGGGGGTGGGGGAGAGAGAGAGAGAGAGAGAGAGAGAGAGAGAGAGAGAGAGAGAGAGAGAGAGAGAGAGATCTCCTGCCCTCAAACATGAATGGATAAATGGGAATCAGGGAAAATTTCATAGCTGAGGTGACATTTCAGCTGGACTATTATGCCTCAGAATGGAGCTGCTTAAAATACTTGCTTGGATATGAGTGCCTCATTACTCTTGTAACCTCTATGAAGAGTCAGATTGTCTTGCCCCTAGGTGGTAATGATTGCAAGAGAAAGCCTCAAGGCAATCTATTCACAAATCCTCTAAACCAAAATATTAATCCCACTTGCTGGGAACTAAACAAAGCAATGCCTTTAAAATATTAAAGCATTTTTACACATGTACAATTAACTAATTAAACTACAAAATAAGCAATTATCCCATTGTAAGGAGGAGGGAGAGAATTAAGATCAGATGCAGTTTTCTTTACAAAGAGTAATTAAATTGTTACAGCAAGAAGACATTGAATGATATTAAACAGAACAAAAAAGGGGAGGGAAATTCTTTTACACTAATATGGGAATGAAAAAGGGAAAGAACAAAGTTTTCCCAGCTGGAGGGACAGAAAGAGAGACCAGCATAGAAAAAGAAAGACAAAGACTTGACAGTCTGTTTGACAGTACCTAGTCATATAATTGTACCATCAAAGCAGGTATATTTCTTCCTTGAGCTATAAAACATTTGGAAAGTCTTTCTGTGACTAAGTGAAAAGCTCTGATGATGTGAACGTTTAAAATGACAAGGAGAAGATGCTATGGGGAATGTATCCATAGGCAAGCAATGAAGTATAATGTTAACTAATTCTAGAGGCCTTCCATCTGTTCCTTTTTTGATTCTGTGCCAGAAAATGGGAGCACAGCCATAAGGTTCAGAGAATCAAAGACTCTCAGAGCTGGAAAGCGACTGTAGAGGGTTTCAGGTCCAACTCATACTTGACCAAGAATTCTAACTACACTAGTCTGAACAAGTGGTTATCTAGCCCCTTCTGGAAGATCTCTGGTGAAGGATAGTGTTACTTCCCAAAGTGAGTAGTTTCTTTAATGACTAAGCATTTAGGAGGGATGACTAGGAGAATCTGCTCTTATTCTTGGGATCAGGACCAACCTATAGCCAAATTTGTCTTCTATGCTTTCAGTCACCTTGTTTTGTGATTTGTTTCTCTCTTGTGTCCTCTTCACTCAAATTCCCTTGTATTCTCTCCAGTTTTGTTTTACTTTTCCTGGATTTACCTTGTCTGGGATTTTGCCTCAAATGGAACAATGTGATTAACCTCTATGGCTTCTTTTTTTTTTTTTGGGAGGTATATTATATGGCACAGTGTATTTTATTGTGCTGTAAGAAATGATGAATACAAAGAAGCATGGAAAGATGTATAAACTGATGCCTTCTGAACTCCCTTCCAACTTTAATATTGTGTGATTAGATTTGATTTATGCACTACACTCAAATTTATTCCAAATTCATATTAAATCATAGTCTTGTTACAAGATGATAGAATTTGGTACAACTATGAGTACTAGATTTGGAATTATAACTGAATCTACTTCCTTACTCTAACATTGTGTTGTATATCTGTGGGCAAGTCATTTAACTTTTCTGAGCCTTATTTTCCTCTTCCATGGAGATAATTATGTTTTAAGTATAGATCTCACAAGTTTATTATGAGGGTCACATGAGACCCATACATGGCAACTATAATACATCAAATAGGAAGTCTCTTTTACATCTTTGACATCTGGACATCAGGGATCCACTTAAAGCACTTTTACTTCCTAGCCCACTTCTGGACAACCCTTATTGTTAGAATTTTTGTTTTAATTTTTATTTTACATTGAGCTAGTATCTTGTTATTTGCAATCTTCTTCCTTTGTTTGTGAGCCAAGCAAAATAACCCCAATACCACTTCTACAAGTCAGCCCTTCAAATACTTGAAGTTTGCAAACTTTCCCTTCCCCATCCCCAGTAAGCCTTCTCTTCTTTAGATGAAATTTCCCCAGTTGCTTCAATTGAGCTTTCAATTGTCGAATGTGGACAAATCAGGTTTGTGGCAATTGAGCAAAAAGTCTGTCTTGTCCAAGGAATATATTAATTTCAAATGCATAAGGGCCTAATAGTGGAACATATAGCAGCACTTTATAAAATTTGTTTCCCTTCCACCAAAGAAGCCATCATTTTTTATCTACCTACATCTGAGGTGAATCAGAGCTAATTAACAATCTGTAAACATGATTTATATTCCACATAACTTTCAGTCTGTTGTCATTCCATTATTAGCTTTGTCATCAACCTCAAAATGCTCACCAATTCAATCCAAATCAACAAGCAAATATAAAGTTCCTACTATGTACACAGAATCAATTGGATGCTAGTTTGGTTCTTTTAGCAAAGTCTGAGAAAGAATTTTCAAAATGTGGAAGATATCTTAGCAGACGTCACTTTCCCCTGATCCCAGTTAATCTGATGAAAGAGCAAAATATAATTTACAGATTTGGAAATGAAGAGGAGGAGAAAAAATCTAATCAAAGTAGTATTTAATATCAAGGAAGAGGTGGTTAATGCAAGTCCCAAAGCAAAAAATGAAGAAACAAAATGGGATGTATGACTAGATAACACAATTTCCAAATTTAGATGCGGGTGGAGAGTAGCAAATAACCTTCACTAGTCAGTATTCTCCCAGTCCCTAAGTCCCTCATAGTACACAAGCTTTTTAGAGCCTCTCTAGAATTAAATTAAATGGTGCCCAGCTGGACTTCAAGTGTTCCAACTCCTTCTTAGGTGGGAGGATCATTAGTAAGTTTTCTTTATTCCACTGCTGACATGCTCAGTAAGTATGGTAAATGGAAAATTCCTTTACATAATACCAATTTTCGGTAGTTATATCTTAAGCACTCTTCTACACTCAGACTTGTGATTTCTTCATTGTAGGGAAGTCATGAGCTAGTAACTACCTTTACCAATACAAGTTGACAACACAACCATAATTTATAATGTTAGATAATCCCCAGGGGATCCAAGAGAATACATGAGTTGTCCATGTTCAACACAGCTAGTCTTTGGAATGAGAGACTGAAATCATCTCATAGGATCATAGAACAAGAGCTGGAAGGGATATTAGGGGCCATTTAGTACAACTCCTTTCTCCTGCAGATGGAAAAAGTAGAGAATGCAAGAAGTTAACAGATTTGCCCAAGGTCATAGAGGTTAGAGTAAATAGCAGAAACAGTATTCAAACTGAGGTCCTTTGATTCCGTGCAAATTTTTGTGTTCCCATTGACTCCAGAGCCAGCTCCCTATGACATATTACTTCTCCATAGACATGTATATTCTTCTAATCATTCCCAAATCAGTGATGTAGATGTACCTTTTGAGGAGGCAAGTTTTAACTCATCATACCTACCCCTCCTATGTGACCCTTATACATAGCCTCTCAGAAATTCAGCACAGAAGGTCCATTGAAAATATCTGAGGCCTTCCTTGCTTTCTCTAAATGTTATAAGGATACCATAGATTTTTTTTAAAAATCTTTAAAGAAAACAAACTAAAAAGGCCACCAGGAGAATTCTGTGATCTGTGTTCTATCTCACCGATTAATTGAAATTCTTATCTGTTGTTGGAACAGAGCCTTTCAATATTGGCCTAAGAATTATGACTCCAATGTGATGGTGTGGAAAAGCCATGTCAACTTTACATGCTTGTTATCTTGGATATGATTTTTACAGCATGCTAGCTGTGCATGCTTGTGAATTTTAAGTATCATTTCATGTTCTCATCAAGTTGCCTTATGAACTGAAACTACTACAGTTGTGCTGTTAACTATGAAACACTTCAATAATTTGTTTCAAAAGTAAAATACATTGGGAGATGATAACGAAGGGCACACATAAGTCTAATCTTCAGTAAACTTGCACCTTGTTCACAGACTAGCAAATTGATGAGAAGGCTTGTTAAGCAAGAGATCTTGCTAATAATGGTTTGCTAATAGAGGGAAAGAAACAAGAGCCATATGTTTATGTAAAATATCATAATATTTGGAAGAAACAAAGTCTATTTTTTCTTTCTTGTTCTTTCCATCAACAAGCCCTTATTAATATAGCCTTTATAAATTCTGAAAATCCAATTACAAATGAATTGAGTTCCTGACTTAAGCTACATCCACACAACAAGGATTTATTAGATACTCCTGAAGGGCTGGGGTGCTTTTTTGTTGTTCGGTCATTTTAGCCATGTTTGACTCTTTTGTGATTCCATTTAGCAAAGATATTGAAGTAGTTTGCCATTTCCTTTTCTAGCTAAATTTTATAAATGAAGAAACTGGGGCAAACTGAAGCAACTTACCCAAGGTCACAAACCTGGTAAGTGTCTGAGGCCAGATTTGAACTCATGAAGATGTTCAAGTCCAGCCCTCCATCCACTGTGCCACCTAGCTTCTCTAATGCTATTATTCCAAGGTCCCATTATGGTCTCAAATAATAATTGACAGAGATTAGTGCCTCAAGACTTTTTTAACTCATTAACATCAGTTAGCTTTAACCAGATAGTTATGAAAAGCTGTAACAAGAATAAGTACAAACATTTCCAAACAATGTACTCTAAACTGCTTTTGGAACTTGGAGAGAGTAGAGTCACCCACCAATTCACTTCTGAATGAATTTACTCCCTCTTGCCTTCATTTCCACTTCTCAGCTGGTCAAACTGGTTACTCTGGACTTTGACCATCACCAGACTTAGCAGTCCACAAAGTGCAGGATGGAATCTGGTTCCTAAACCTTTGGTGGTTTACTTGCCTGACCTGTCAGAATTCACTCAATTGCAGGCTAATCTGATACTCCTTCACTTAAGAACAGCAAACACTCAACTTAAAAGAGGTAGAAGCAATATCAAGGTAATGTGTTACACAAGTTATATAATAACATCAATAGAAAGACAGAGACGTAAAACCTCTCTCTCTCCCTTCCTTCCTCTTTCATTTCCTCCCTCCCTCCAGCAGAAGGCTTATAATATTCCTTGCCTCCTTAGGCAAATATAGCCAGACAAAAAGAGAAAATGCTGATAAATTGGAATATGTTCACAGCTCTGGCTCAATAGCCAACCAAAAATTCATTTCTTCACCACCTTTTCAGAAACTAGAAAATAGTTATAGCTATCTATTCTCTAAAGTTCATACAGGGATTTTATCAGTTGAGCACTTTGATTATTTTTAAAATTTCTGGTCTTTGCCAGTCCCTCAGTGGCAGGTATATATTGGTAAATGTTCAACAATTGGTTATAAGATCAAAACAAAAGAACACACTTGATAAAATTTTAATTTTAATCTGCATTATGAAAACTTTCTTAAATCTAGACAATCAACAAAATAATAAATCAAACTTGACTTAAAGTATTTGCCAATTTAAGAGAAATAAATACAAAGCCTATTCCATCACATGAGTTTAGTATGTGATAACTCTGTTATATGAGGGTTGTAATCTTTGAGAGGTCATTAAGTGTTATAAATTTGACTCAAAAAATAGCCTTTCATTCAATAACTAATATCATGATTATTATAATGATAATAGAATATCCCATGAGACAAAATGGGGAATTAGAATTAGAAAGACATAAGGAAGTAAGAAAACATGCCTCCTCATGGGATACCTACATTGGTCTAAGGGTTATCATTCTAAATCTTCAATAATAATTTCTATAATTATTCATTCATGAAATACTCCCTTTAAACTAATTACAGAATTCTTCCTGGTGAAATTTTGCTATTCATGGATACTTATCATTGTCTTTAACTTGAACTCACCACTTAGCTTTGCTCATCAATGGTAAGAGGAAAAGTATTCCATGGTCAAGTTCCTTCCTCATCATTTGAAATTTTCTTTCTGGCTTCTCAGTAGGACTAACTCAGACTAGTCATAACATTATAGATTTAGAAAAGGAAAGTATCGTAGAGGGCATGTAGGCCAATTCCTTCATTTTATAGATAGTTGAGACCCAGAGATTATGATTCAAGATAACCAATATTTGGAAGCTTTCAATTCAGTATACTTGCCCCATGGTATCAGCTGCCACAGTGGAAGAGGTGATGCTATGATATAATCGATTGGGTGTAGCAGCTTGAATTAGAAAGACCACTATTCAAATTCTGCCTTAGAGAATTGTATGATCCAAGGCAGGTCACTTAACTTTTCTGTCCTTTAATCTCCTCACCTGTAAAAAAATTTTTAGGCCCATCTTAAAATCTTAAAATCTTAAAATCGATACTATCAGGTCCAGTGCAGAAGAGAGATAAAGGCTAGGCAATTGTGGTTAAGCAACCTGCCCAAGGTAACACAGCTAGAAATTCTCTGAAGCCAGATTTGAACCCAGGAACTCCCATTTCCAGGCCTGACTCTCTATCCACTAAGCCACCTAACTGCCTCACTTGTAAAATTAAAAAAATTGGACTTGATGGCCTTTAAAACTATAAAGCTATTATTCTATAATCCTATCTATGAATAGCTTACATACAGATGGCCCACAAAGGCCAAAAGAAGGTCAAACTTGGTCCCTATTCCTTTAATCTGACATATAGAATCATCATTATAAAGCAATATTCTATTTGCCCTTCATTAAGTTGCTTCTTCAAGATACTTTGTACATTATATTTGGTATGTTTGTATATATCCATAAACATAAACGTATAATATAAGTGTTATTATTACATATATGTTTGTAATTTGTTTTTTATTTTCCTTTTCACTTCAGAAAATCTTTCCCCCTGGGAAAAGCTACTCTTCACTAGAGGAAATGGTTTTTAGATTGAACTCCTTGTGGAGAAACTAAACCATTAGATTCTTCAAAATCAACAAGCTCCCTAAGCAATTTTATCTCATCTTTAAGAATCCCTTTTCCACTCCTAAGTCCTTATGTATGTTCCTGAACACGACCACATTACCTGACTTCACCACAATTTATATTGTCTATTCCAACTGGACCCTCACTGGTAAAAAAGTAATCCTTTTATTATTCCATGATTGAAAATCAATCACATTCTTCATGGTGGTTGTTTCACACTTAGACTCCTTTCAGAATTCATACACCACCTCATATCCCCTTCCTCCAGCAAAAGATAACACTGTTCTATACTGAGAAAACTGAAGCTATCCATTGTGTCTCCTTTTATTCTTTACTCCACTTAAAATCCTCTCTTTATTACCTCTTATTCCCTTCCCCCTCCCCTTTTCTATAAAAAGAGTGGGATATAGTCACTGCCAACCTCAACTTGTCTGTTTGAGCTCTGGGTTCTGACCTTTCCCATTTCTTCAAAGAACTTGCTCATTTGATTTTTTCCCCTCTCTCTGATCTTCCCTGTCATCTTAGATAAGTAGATAATGGCTCCTTCCTGGACTTATATGACTCTATAAATATGCATATGTCTTATCTATCCTTAAAAAAAAACCCAAAAACAAAAACAAAAAAACCTCCCTCAAGCTATTGGTGCTGTAACTCTTCTCCCTTTCAGAGGCAAACTTCTAGAAAGAATTATATGCATTTGCTGATTTGATTTTCACATTCCCCAGACAATTCTCAACCCCATGTGATCTGACTTCTGACTCTACCACTTGACTAAAATTGCTCTTTCCAAGGTTGTCAATAACTTTAAACTGTAAAATCCAATGGCTTTTTTTCTTAGACCTCAATGTATGTACCTGATCTGTCAATAGCTTTTCACTATGTCAACTTTCCTTCTGAATGCTCTTCTTTCTGGGCTTCGAAGTGACTGCTTTTTCTTGGCTCTCCTCCTACCATCTTATCTGGTATCTTTCTAAGTATCCTATATTAAATCATTCCTGTCCTTCCACTCCTTGTATGGATATTCCCTAAGTTTCTGTCTTCCGTCCTCTTACTCCTGTCTTTATACTTCCTATCTTTATGATCTCATCAAGTCCCACTTGTTAAATTATCTCTATATAAATGATTCCCACATCAATATATACGTCCCTATTTTTTCTCTAGAACTCTAATGCCACATTTCTGACCAACTATTAGATATCTCCAGCAGTTTTTTCAAGGGCATATAAGAATTAAATTTAAGAGACTGGTCCTTAGAATTTTATAAAGTTTATTAGAATTACTTTGATAGGTGAAAGTAGAGAGAGACAGAGAAAAGCCTAGTCTAGCTAGCCACATGGCTTCTACAGCAGCATCCCAGCATGCAAGTTCCTTGGCAGGACACCAGTGACAGAGAGAGCCTTATTTCCTTGTCTCCAACCTTTTAACCTCCCTCTCTCTTCCAGCTCAAATTCAATCATGTCTGGATCAAACTCAGAGTCACATAAGCCACACTAGATGACATAACTAGGTGACCAGCCTAAGTGACATAAGTCATCTAGCTCTAGGAGCACAGGGATGCATGATCCTGGGGGAGGATTCCCTTCACACAGTGGCCCCTTTGGTTTTCTTTGGGAGACCAACATGTTAAGTCTCCTCACTTGGGGTTTCTAGGAAATTAAGATGTCAAATCTCCCACAATGAATCATTCCATATATGTAGCTCATACATATAAAGTTTCTCGTACTAGAGGTATATAAAATATTGCTCCTTACATAGAGGGAATTGCAGCAGTTTGGGGAATAAGAGGGAAAGAAAAGAAACAGAAGAAATAAAACTAAAAAATGATTGATAGAAGCATTGACAAAAAAGCCAATTAGGGGACATTCCCCTAATGCATATGAGTTTACATTCAGAATAAATGATATGTTCAACCCTCTTTAGTTCAGTTCATTATATCCCAAAGTTCACTCTCAATCTCTTGATGTAGTGTGTTATTTCTGCAGACATCCTTATGACATCTTCTCCAGAAGATCAACTTTTCTTGATTCATGGTGCTGGCAATTTTCTGTTCCTAAAATTGCTTTAAAAGATCTTAAATCTTGGATTTTAGGATAATTATATAATCTACCCTTAGGAGGATGTTGATTAAAATTAGAATCACTCTGGGATAAATGAATGAATTATGAGGTATATGAATCAATTCTCAGAAAAAAAAACAAAAACCAAATAGAAGAGAAAAAAATTAAAATTCTGGATATATATATATATATATATACATATATATATATATATATATATCCTCAATAATGCCTCTCCCTTTCCTTCTCTCTATTCCCATAGTCAAAACCCTACGTTAGACACTTATCAACTCTTGTACTGTTTTAGTAGTCTCCAGATTCCTCTTCCTACTTTGAGTTATGTGTTGCCAAATTAATAATACTTAAGTACATATCTGATCTTGTCTAAGCACTCTATCTCTTATATCACATATCTTCAATGTCTTCCTAAGCCTTAGGAAGAAAAACCAAATTCCTTAGCCAGGCATTAAAAATCCTCTATAATGGGGATCCTAATTACCTTTCCAATTTCATTTTATACATTGCATCCCATCATTTTGCTGTTCCCCATTTAAGATATTCCAATTTCCCACCTCCTTGCCTTTTTACTAGTAGACAGTCTAATGTCTTTCCTTACCTCTACTTCACACTTATTTTCATTCAAAACACAGGTTAGGTCATGCAACTAACAGGTCTTTCCCAGGCCCTCTAGCTGTTAACATTCTTTGGCTCCTGAAATTCCTTTGGACTATTTGTTTTATAGTTTGTATTTCCTTACTCATGCACATGTTGCAATTTTCTAGTTGACTTTAAACTTTTTCAGAGTAGGGAGTGCTTCATTTTTGTCTATTTATTTCCAACACTGAATATAGTATGTGGCACAGAGAGGATGTTTTGGAAATATTAATTTAAGCTAATTTATGTCTGTAAGTGGTCAGCCAGTCTTTGAATTAATACCTTTAGTAAAGAAGAAGATCCTGTCTCCTAAACCACTCTAAAGTATGTCTTCTGAGTCAAAGTTCAGGATTCTTTCCACTACGTTATATATCCTTCCATGATTTATTTCTCATTCTGTGCCATCCCCACCCCTAACTCTTTGGGAATTTTATAGTATCAGATTGATTTTTTTTATTTTGTTGTGATGATACTACAGCAACATTATGAAAATGCAGTCAAGAAATTTGTGCTGAGATGAATTAATGTAGTTGCTTTTCAGAGACCACCATGAGACAGTATCATGCTAAAGAAGAGATGTTTCTTATCTGCAGGACTGTTTCTTATTGATCTTGGATCAGTATGGTTGCTTCTATTCTTATCACATTATGTTAGCAATGAATTTTCATTTGGCATGCCCTATGATGGCCTCTACTTTTGGAACATGGCAAATGTTCCTTCTCATTTTGTGCATCTCATAATTCAAATGCACTGTCTGCAGTTTTCAAGTAGAGATGATGGTTATGTACTAGAAGACTGTATTTTGTGTAAAGTAGTTCCAAGTACCTCATCCATTATTCTTTGCCCCTTGTTGTGTGATATCTGATCTGTAGTTTATAGAAATAGAGATCCAAAGCTACAAGGTTCCTTAGTGGTAATTTAGTGCAACCTGTAACATGGAAAATGGCAGGGTAGAATTCCTGCAAGATACAGGGTCAAGCCTTAACCCAGAATTCCAGGATCCCCTCCCCTAGAGAACTCTGGGTTAGGGGGAAGTTTAAGGCAGTTGAGGGCAGTTGATTCCTGGGGGCTGAAGTGAACAGGTCACTCTATTTGTTGACCCCAGTTCTGGATAGCTTTGGAGGCCTGGTGGCAAAAGCCATTTTGGTTCTTCTTTGCAGTTTGCCTGTTTACCTGAATTAGACCTTTCCTGCAATAGCACTATTGTTACCATTTAGTTATTTAGATATTAGAAGTGATAATTATAGGCTTTGAGGGCAAGCTAGTTATAAAGATTACCTCTCCCTCCTGGGGAGAGGGGCTATTTGTACCTAACAGTTCAGGGCTTTTCCAGATCTTATCCTAATCCTTAAAAACCCTCCCTGCCTTCCCTTCCTTATTTATCAGTAAACCTACATCTTTTGGGAGCAATGCCTGTTTATTATTTTGGGAATATTCACATCCATCTTCAGCTAAGTTTCCTACAGCTGTCCAGCCCATACAAGTCAGATTCATCTGTCCCTGATAACTACAAGACATTAAGCTTCTCCTATTATCCCTTAGCCAAACCTGCGGGGAAAAGAAGTTAAATTGTCAAAATCTTTGGGAGATAGCCTGGCCTAGCCTTGCCTGAAGACATCAGTCCAACCACCATTTTTAACTGATTCTAACTGCTTGGTGGGAGGGGTGAGGGTAAGAGAGCACTCAGCGAGCTTGTGCCCCTCCCTACTCACTCAATCCTGTGTGTAGGGGAGTAGTGGGTCCTACAGATTTCTGGTTTCTAGACAACAACTCACCTTCCCAACTTAGCACTGTTTTAACAAACATAACAAACCCTATCATTTTATTTTATTATTTTTTAAAATTATACACTTGGTAACCACCACCACTACCATAAAATATTTAACTAAACAAATGAATAAAAAAAATTTTATGTAATACCACAAACTCAACATTGTTTATAATTTGTTTAAAATATGTAAACTATTTTTGTATGTTAATATAAATATCCTCTGCTTTTGAATTCTTCTTGGATGTGTTTTACTTCGATACTTTTTTATCTTAATATTATGGCCTTTTAAAAATGTAATCATGTTTTGTATTATTCTTATTCTCTTTTCTTCTCTTTTCATCTCCTCATATAGTTCCCTTAATGTCTATTTCCAATTTCTGTCATTTCAATAATATAGTACAATCCATTATATTCAAATATTGCAATTTTTCCAGCCATTTCTTCCATTCCGACCTTATCATCTTATAGAAGAGGAAACTGAGATTCAAAAATGCTAGTTACTTCCCTGAAATTTATAATGAGTAAGAGATTGAGCACTCATTGGTACCCTGGCCTCCTTGATCCAAATCTAGCATGTTATCTACTAAACTAGAGTGAATCTTTTTTAGGCTGTCAATAAACTAGAATATTATAGTTTGGAATAAGAACTATCTGTTATAAAATTTGAAAAAGGTATATCCCCTGACTTTTTTCCATATGCATAATTCTAATTAGGCTGACAAGTGGAATACCTCATTATCCTGGGAGGCACATATAGTCATCAACTCAAGCCTCAGTTTATAAGACTTTAAAGACAAAGGACCTTTTTTCTCACTGGGGCAATCAACTTGTGGCACTCACTGACCTAGGGTACTCTTCCTCTTACATAGAATTAAATTTTAAGTGTTGCATAGGATTGCGGAGAGCAACATATTGTAAATAAATATAGTTAGGCAGATAGGTGGCTCAGTAAATTGAGAACCAGGGCTAGAAATAAGAGGTCTCCGGCTCAAATCTGGCCTCAGACACTTTCTAGCTGTATGACTCTAGGTAAGTTATTTAACCCCAATTGCCTAACCTTTATAACTCTTCTACATTGGAATCTATACTTAATATTGATTCTAAGACAGAAGGTGAGGGATATAAAAAATTATAAGCAGGGGGAAGAGTCAAGATTGCAGGTTAGTAGCAGTGAAAGCTAAAACCACTCTGACAATCCTTCTAAACCAATCTTTAAAAAGCACCTAAAAACTACATGAGTCAAAAACTAATAGCAAGACAGAGTGCTGGGCTCTCCTGATGAACACAACTTGAAAGGTAGGCAGATAAAATTGTTTTTCACAGTATAAGGGGAACTGGAAGCAAAACTACACATAGAAGGATACTGTCTGACTACCCCTCCATGTATTGCACCAAGTACCACAACTAGGCATTGGCTAACTTTGGGATCCCAGGTTGCGGTATACATCAACAAAAGAGCACCTCAGATCTACTCTTTAAAGTTCCAAGTCCTAACACCAGATTGCAGTGAGGCCTGGAACTCTTTCTGTTGCTGATACTGAAGTGAAGACCCAGCCTCAGAGCAAAATATCTCACTATGCCAAATCCTGCAAGGCAGGTGAGGAGACAGAAGAAGCATGCAATTTTCAGAATTCCCAGTCCACAGTCAACAAAAGGTTGGGAAAATGAGCAAACAGAAAAAGGGGATGGTAAGAGCCAACAACAACAACAACAACAACAACAACAACAACAAAAAAAACAGGAATTAGTTCTGGAAGAATTCAAAGAGGAATTCAAAATTCAAAAATCAAATAAGGCAGGTCAAAGAAAAATGAGAAAAAGGAATGAAAGCAATGGAAATAGAAAATTACAGCTTAAAAATAAAAATTAGTTAACTGAAAAAAGGCACAAAAATCCAATGAAGAAAAGAATTCTTAAAAATCAGAATTGACCTACTAGAAAAAGAGGTAAAAAAATCCAATGAAGAAAAGAGTACCATGAAAAGTAGAATGAATCAAACTGAAAAAGAGCATCAGAAAATCATGAAATAAATTCAATCTTTAAAAATTAGAATTGGGCAACTAGAAGCTCATGACTTCACGACATAACAAGAAACAATAAAACAAAAACAAAAGAATGAAAAAATAGAACAAAATATTAAATAATTCATAAAAAACAACTTACCTGGAAAATTAATCCAGATGAGACAATTTAAGAATTGGATTTATTTGACAGTTATGACCAAAAGAAGAAGCCTAGACATCATATTACAAGAAATTATCAAAGAAAACTTCCCTGATATTCTTGAACAAGAGGGTAAAATAGAAATTGAAAAAATCCACATATAATTGGCTGCAATAAGTCCCCAACTGACAAAACCCAGCAATGTTATAGCCAAGTTCAAGAGCTCCCAGGTTAATGAGAAAATACTATAAGAATCCAGAAAGAAATAATTCAAATATCAAGGAGCCCCAGTCTGAATTACACAAGATCTGGCAGCTTCTACATTGAAGGACCAGAAGTTATGGAATATGATTTTCCATAAGGCAAGGGAAGTAGATTTACAATCAATAATCACTTGCCCATCAAAACTGATTATATTCTTTCAGGAGAAAGTATGATCATTTAATAAAATAGAATATTTTCAGGCATTTTTGAAGGAAAGGCCAGACTTAAACAAAAAATTTGATGTCCAAATACAAAATAAAAATAAAGCATAAAAAGGTAAATAAGAAAAAGAAAAAACTTAAGGGTTTTAATAAGGTCAGGCTGTTTGTATTCCTATATGGAAAGATGATATAGTAACTCTTAGAAATGTTATGATTATCATAGTATTTAGAAATATACATAGACAGAAGGTATGGTAGTAAGCTGTTTAGGATAATATGTTAAAAAAATTAGGGCTGAAAAAGAGGATCGTACTAAGAGAAAAGGAAAGAGAAGTAAAATGGAGTAAATTATATATAAAAAGGCATGGGAGGGGTAGTCTTTCAGTGGAGGGGAAGATGAAGGTGGTGAGTTAGTACTTAAACCTTATTCTCATTGGAACTGGCCCAGAGAGGGAAGAACAGCTAGATTAATTGGGGTATAGAATCTCATCTTACCCTAAAGAGAAGTAGAAGGGAAATAACAAAAGAAGTTGTGGGGAGTAGAGTGTTATAAGGGAGGGAGAAGTTGGGGAGATGATTAAAAATCATAAAGGGTAGAAGGGAAATGAGATGGTAGTGGTAGGGAGGGGCAAAGGGGGAGCAACTGAAAGCAAAACTGTAGTATGGAAGGAAAGAATGAAAAGAGAAAGGGTAAGATTAAAAGTAGAAATCAAGATGGAAGGCGATATACAAGAGTGGGATCAAATTGAGCACTCACTCCATGAAAATAAAAAGTCTAGAATCAGAAAATGACAGTAGAAGAGACAGAAGTTTATTCCTTTCTCATGAGAAATGGCAGGTGTCCTAGTAGGTAAATGCAATGCCTGGGCACAAATACAAACATTATATAGGTTCCTGAAACAAGACTTCCCCCCTGCCTCTTCTCTGACCCCCTTGTCTTGGGGCCAGACCTTATAATTTAGGTATGAAGTCTACCCCAATTAGAAAATAGCAAGATGTATGAGCCTATCACTTGGGAGGGGGTTAAGAGTGTCACCCTAAATCTTAAAGGAAAAGAAGAAGTAAGGTAAGGTAAGGAAAATAGCTGGGCTGATCTTGGATAAGAGAGCCTGTCATTGTCTCTCATCCTCCAAAGGCACCAGACCATAATCATGAAATCCTTGAAACTAAAACCAATTAATAATTTTACACATTCCATTCTTAATTGTGAATGTAAGCTGAGTGCTTTACTTTGAGAATATTTGAGGTGTAACCTGTATGCTTTGAATGTCACACATTTTTTTTTCATTCACACAGATGGTAATCATAACTGTGAATGTAAATGGGGTGAACTCATCTATAACATGGAAGTGGAGAGCAGAGTGGATTAAAAAACAGAATCCAAACATAAGTAGTTTACAAGAAACACATCTGAGGCAAGTAGAACCATAAAGAGTAAAGGTAAGAGTTTGGAGGAGAATCTATTAGGCTTCAGCTGAGACAAAATAGCAGGAAGAGCAATCATGAACTTAGGCAAAGCTAAACCAAAAATTGATCTGATTAAAAGAGATAATAAAGGGGGCAGCTGGGTAGCTCAGTGGATTGAGAGCCAGGCCTAGAGACAGGAGGTCCTAGGTTCAAATCTGGCCTCAGACACTTCCCAGCTGTGTGACCCTGGGCAAGTCATTTGACCTCCATTGCCTACCCTTACCACTCTTCCACCTATAAGTCAATACACAGAAGTTAAGGGTTTAAAATGAAAAAAAAAAGAGATAATAAAGGTAATTACATCTTGACAAAAGATAGTATAGACAATGAGGAAATATCAGTACTCAAACGAATGCACCAAATGGTAGAGCATCTAGATTTTTAAAGGAGAAACTAACTGAGCTCAAGGAAGAAATAGGTAGTAAAACTATACTAGTGGGGGACCTCAACCTTCCCCTATCAGAATTAGATGAATCTAAGTAAAAAATAAGTAAGAAAAAAGTAAGGGAAGTGAAAGAAATTTTAGAAAAGTTAGATTTACTAGCTATTTGGAGAAAATTGAATAGGGATAAAAAGGAATATACTTTTTTTTTTCAGCAGCACTTGGTGTGTATATATATATATATATATATATATATATTTATATAAAGATTGACCATGTACTAGGGCATAAAAATTTCACAATCAAATGCAGAAATGCAGAAATAATAAATGCATTTTTTTCTGATCATACTGCAATAAAAATTACAATCGATAAGGTTTCATGGAAAGACAAATTAAAAATTAATTGGAAATAAAATTACCTAATTCTTCAATCACTAATGTGATTATATCAGTAAAACAGGGAAAAAGCAGATCAATGAATTGGACGTGCAACTAAAATAACTAGGAAAACAACAAATTAAAAATCCCCGGTTAAAAACTAAATTGGAAATCCTAAAAATCAAAGGAGGTATTCAAATAATTAAAAGTAAAAGAACTATTAAACTAATAAATAAGACCAGGAGTTGGTTTTCTGAAAAACAAACAAACAAACAAATAAAATAGAGTTTGGGTTAATTTTATTTTTTAAAAAAGAAAGAGAATCCAATTACCAGTATCAAAAATGAAATGGAGGATTTCACCTCTAATGAAGATGAAATTAAGGCAAGTAATTAGGAGCTATTTTGCCCAATTATTTGCCAATAAATTTGATAATCTTGCTGAAATGTATAAATATAAACAAAAAATATAAATTTCCTAGATTAACAAATGAGGAAATAGAATCCTTAAATAATCCCATATCAGAAAAAGAAATTGAACAAGCCATCAATGAATTCCCTAAGGAAAAAATCACCAAGGATTCACAAGTGAATTCTATCAAATTTTTATAGAATAACTAATCCCAATACTTTCTCTACAAACTATTTGACAAAATAAGCAAAGAAGGAATCCAATCAACAATTTTAATGACAAAATATGAAGCTGATACCTAAGACATGAAGATCAAAAACAGAGAAAGAAAATTATACACCAAATTCCTTAATGAACCTGGATGAAAAAATATTAAATAAAATGCTAGCAAAGAGACTAACAGTAATATATCACAAGGATTATTCACTCTAACCAGGTGGAATTTAGATCAGGAATGCAAGACTGGTTTAATACAGTGATACCTCAGTTTTCATCCATAATCCATCTGCAAACAATCCACAAAATGTGAAACTGACAAAAACTGTGGCAATTATTTCTATTTGAATCAATGTAAATTTAATTAATTTGTTCTAGACACTCCAAAAATACATACTCCAAACACATTTTGTAGAGAATAAATATAGTGTTTAATACTAAAAACAATAAGAAATTGATATAAAATAAATATAAATGACGAATGTAAAGAATAAATGAGCACCTTAGTGGAACCCAGATCATCAGGATGCACTACATGGCCACCTACCTTTTGGTTGTCAGGGGCAGCAATGATTTCCCCCAACTCCAAGGACCCGAAGAAGATCCTAGACAGCATTGGCATTGAGGCAGATGAGGAGTGGCTCAAGGTCATTGGCAAGTTCAGCAGCAAAAACATTGAGGATGTGAATGTGCAGGGGAGCAGTGAGCTGGCCTCCATGCTTGCAGGGTAGGGGGAGCCTGTTGCATCAGAAGAATTCAATGAAAGCATGGGCTTTGGGCTCTTTGAGAACACACTGGATCCTTGAATGTAATTGTTTGGCTAGAGGTCCAGGGTGATACTCACACAAAGAGCAACAATGCCCCACTGAGCAGAAGAATGTGTGGGTGGCTCCTTGTTTTAGCAAAATTAACAGCAAAGACATGTGAGCAGGCCAACAAAATCTGAGGCAACCTACTAAAACTGAGACAAATTTTTCCTGGGAAAAAATCAACAAAAACTGAAAGCAATGATAACAAGCGTCAATGACAACCGAGGTCTCACAGTACATGTTGGTGATGGAATACTATTGTGCTATAAGAAATGATAAGCAAGACTGTTTCAGAAAATGCTGGAAATATCTGCAGGAACTGATGCAGAGCAAAATAAGCAGAACTGGGAGAGCATTGTACACAATAATAGCAATATTAGACGATGATTATCTTTGAAAACTTGGCTACTCTCAGCCATGCAATGATCTGGGACAATCCTGAAAGACTTTGTGATGGTGAACACTATCCACTTCCAGAGAAAGAACTGTTAGAGTTGTCTTTCACATCAAAAAGTGTATTTTTGGTTTTATTTTTGGGATATAGTTATGTATGATTTTGCTTTTATAACAATGATCGATATGGAAGTCTGTTT
>NC_058131.1:397460822-397520345 GCF_016433145.1 Gracilinanus agilis | reverse complement strand
GAAGGAAGGAAGGAAGGAAGGAAGGAAGGAAGGAAGGAAGGAAGGAAGGAAGGAAGGAAGGAAGGAAGGAAGGAAGGAAGGAAGGAAGGAAGGAAAAGCAAAGTTCTCTCCACATATACAGATTGTAACACATTTACATCTTCCTGTTCTATGCAGTTTCTAGCCACAGCCAAGCCATCTTTCCCTACATTTGTTTCACAAAATATAACCAATATTCTGCAGCCTTTCTCAATTTTCCTAACACTGTAAGTATTCTAGTGAAGCACTTTTGCTATCTCCAAGTCACCCCTTCTTGCCACATGACTAACCCTCTTCACTTTCTATAATAGAATTTATTTTTGATTACAATTGTTAATTCTATTCTTCAAAGTTCCTCATTGTATATATGATACCCTGCATGCATGTCTACAATTATCCTTTATGTGATCCTTATTTTATTCTTCAGAGATATATTTTATCTCATTTCTTTGAAACAAAGTAGTTGCTCTGTTGTTGTTCAGTCTTTTCAATTGTGTATGACTCTTTATGGACCCATTTGGGGTTTTGTTGACAAAGATACTTGAGTGATGTGCCATTTCCTTCTCACCCTTATTTTACAGATGAGAAAAGTGAGGCAATAGGGTTAAGTGACTTGTTCAGGGTCATACAGCTGACAAGTATCTGAGGGCAGATTTGAACTCAGGAAGGTGAATCTTCCTGACTCCAGGTGCAGAACTCTCCACTGTGCTACATAGCTGCCTCTACCTAAATTAAAATCCCCATACAAAGTTCTCTTCTTTTGAGTGGTGCTATTTAATATCTTACTTTCAAGACTAATTTATGATGAATCCTGGCATTAGGGTATAAACAGGACCAAGGAAAGAGCCAGTCCATAGCCAGGTATCTTGTCTTACTGATGATGCACTTTCTGCCATCTACAATACTGCCCCCTCTTTTTTTTGAAGCTTTGTAGGGTTGAGTTGCTCCAGCCTTGAAGAACAAGGTAAGAAGAGGATATGATAGGACCCACAATTTTCAGTCTCCTTGTGTCATTTATTGGTTTGATCTCCCTCTTGAGTTTTCAGTTGACTGCAGGCTTCATTAAGTGTGCAGACAACAGAACTGACCTTCTGGAGCATGTAGCTGGCAAGCCAAAAGCAACTAGCTCCCTACATAGATGAAAAACTATGCTAAAGCAAGTCTTTGTTTCTGCATACCCATTCATAAACAAAGGAGGGCCCAGAGACCTAGTGCATTTGACTAGCACTCTTTGAAATCCTCAGCAGAAAACTTCGGTAAAAATAAGAACTCCAGGCAAAATAGAATGGCACCCCAGACCCTTTGGGGAGCCTTTGAAATCTCATTCTAGTCCAGAAGGAGCAGAAAGCACTTTGAAATGCATTCACAATTCTTTCCATCCTCTTTCTTCTCCCTTTCCTCTTCTGTAGTACTAACATATGGTACACAGGTCTGGGGACAGACCAGTTTCCTCTCCAAGCTCTAACCATAAACACAATTATCAATCTTTGGTCCTTTAGAACTCTCCTCTGCTGATGAGCACAGGTCTACATCTGCTTCACAGATGTCCTGCTTTGCCACCTGGGAAAGAGATAGGTACATGGATCAGTGTGAGCCAGAATTTGGGAAACAAAGCAAATCTAATCTGTAGGGTTGGGGTAATTATGTGAGAGACAATAGCAAAACTGAAACAACACAAAAAAATCTGTAGAAGAAAAAAAAGGTTTGTGGGGGGAAGGGTATTCTTATTAATGCAGATTGGTCACGTTAGCTGAGTCAAATGAAGACTTAAGCTATTAGTTAATGAATGTATTTGCAATTGAGAGTCAACCAGCCAAGTCCTACCTTTCCTAAAATATTTCAGGAATCTATGCCAGTATATGCTTTCCTTTCAATAATTTAGATCACAATCTTTCTGTGATTTAGTAGTAGGGTGGTGTAATAGTTAAAATTGATTTAGGTCAAATTAAGAATCATAAAAAGTTGCTGTGGTCACCATTTATAAAAATTAATTCTTAAGTCATGAGGCCATTAGTAGCTTTAGTAGCTTTATTAGAGCAAGGTAGAGCTAGTAAAAGGGGAAATGTAGGAAGGAGGTAAAAAATATTGCCTAGCTAAATTCCCTAAATCTGGATCCAAGTGCTTCACCAAAAGAGAGTGTCCCACTAAACACAGGAGAAGAGCCAAAAGGCCAGTGTCTCTGGCCAGGGTCTCCTCAACCCAAGCAAGTCACTGAAGCTGAACTCCTCGAGCCACCAACACAGAATCTCCAACACAGAATGAAATCCAATGCAGAGACATCCACATAGCAGAATCACTCCAATGCAGAAATCCAAACACAGAAGTAGTGCTCTAATACAGAAGTAGTGCTCTGATGCAGAAGTAGTGTTCCAGCTCTCTGGTCTTGCTTTTTATAGCCCTTTTCCCATGTCACTTCCTGTCTCTCTGGTTTCTACTTCCTTTCACTGTAGGTTGATTTATCACATCTCAGGAACCAATCATAGTTTCTTAATTTGACTGACATTGCCCAGGGAGGGCAGTGCTTGTGGGATCCACCTCCTATTTTTGAGGGTGTGAACTTCCTACTTCCTTTTCTAGTAAAAATGTTTGATTAAGCATGAAAGAACTCCAAGTTCTTGATTGATTAAGTTAAGACAAAAAAAAAAAAATTTTCCTTTCACAATCGTCTTCATGCACTATTGTGGCCACATATTACCCAGGGACCACCTGATTTTGTAAGTCTCACAGTCCACTGCTGGGCCCATGTTTAATGATTCGGAGGCAGGAAGGCACAATGAAAAGAACATTAGATTTACAATCAGAGGAAGTTTAACTCCTGTTTCTGCCACTTATTACTTATATGGCATTGGACAAGTCCCAACCTCTCTGCCCTTCATTTTCATTATCTATAAAATGAGAGGTTTGGAGTAAATGGCTTCTAATGTCCTTTCTGTCTCCAAATATTTTATCCTATGGTGCTTTAAACAGAGACTTCAGGAAACCAGGGTCTTTCCCCTCTCCCTCTGCAACCACCACCATCATGCCAATGAGCTTTAATATAAATATAATATTTCAATGGAAGAAAATGTAAGCACCATCTTTCCTAAAATTTTCTATTCAACTGTCTCTTATTGACTATGTAGAAAAAATGTCTATTCTATTATGTAAAGCTGGAATTGGCTATTTTCCAAATTTATTCAGTCAATAATGTAGTTCGAAGTTTTATGGACAGTTAGGGGACATTATGGGTAGAGCACTGGTCTTGGGAATCAGGAAGACCTGAATTAAAATGATTTCTCTGATTCTTACTAACCATATGACTGAATATTGCACAATTCAGTTGTGATCTTTCTCGACTCAGTTTCCCCATTTGCAAAATCTCATAATAATCTCACCTATCTCAAGAAAAATCTACAAAAATGCTAGCTACTTTTATTACATTTGTGATATCTTGACATTGGGTGGGCACATTTTAATGATCAATAAATATTTACTAAAAATCTACTATGTGCTAGTGCTGGGGATAAGTATAAGTGCTGAAGATATAAAGCAGCAATTGTAATAAAAGTAGCTAGTTATTTAATATGGTGCTTTCTAATCAGCTAGGTAGCACAAAGGAGAGAGTAATGGACCTGAAGACAGGAAGACCTTTCCTGAGCTCAAAGTCAATTTCAGACACCTACTAGTTGTGTGACCCTGGGCAAGTCCCTTCCCTCAAGGAACTCAAAATCCAATAGGGAGAAAACATGTCAGCTACTATGTCTAAGTAAGATGTATACAGGATAAATTAGAGATAATCTTTATTTTGAAGATAGTTGTACATTTTTTCCAGGGCCAAATCCATACTATATACTTTTTATGTGGGGCATATTTTGTGTGTGTGTGTGTGTGTGTGTGTGTGTGTGTGTGTGTGTGTGTGTGTGAAAAATGAAGGATAATAGTGCTCAGCCTTTAGCACAGTGCTTGGCACATAGTAGGTGCTTAATGACTGTTGATATGATTTGACTTGACTTAGCCATTTAAATTCATCCACCTTTTCTTTTATTCTATCCCTTTGTGAAATATCATCAATGCTCAGAAATTCTACCCTAGCCCCACTTTTTTGTAACACTACTACATCTGATATTGCCAACTCATTAAAATTTCAGCTCAGAGAACTCTAAGATTCTATGGAAATTATAGAAATAAACAAAAATAGAAAAATATGTTTGCTATGTTGGGCAGAGAAATAGTAAGCCCTTAAAATTGGGGAAAAATGGAATCGTCCATTTATACAAACACACACACACACACACACACGTACGCACGCACACAAGAAGAACACAAATACACATCCACAAATGATCTTTAGCCTGATTTCACCAAGTCAAAACATCTAAAATCAAACTTAGATGAAACAGTAGATTCATAAGATGTGTTTCAACAAAGGCTGTTTGATTAGGACTCTTGTATCTTAGGAACAGGAAGGATTTCTACAAGGCACCACTGAGAAAGCAAAGCAACCTTTGAATTCAGTATCCAAAGACCTGGCTTTAAGACCCAAGCCTGCCTTTGCCTAGCTATGACATTGGAAGCAAAGCATTTAATTTCTTTGAGGTTTGATTTTCTTCATCTGTAAATTTAGGAACATAATGAATGATTCCAATACTTACCTTACAGGGTGGTAAGGAGGAAAACACCTAAGAATCAAACTTCTGTCTGATCATGAATCACTGTTGCTAGTATCATACTAATTCCTCCACAGAATGATTCTGGAAAGTGATCTATCCCAAATGGAAAATCAGCATCCCCCTGTTTATTCAAAGTTTACATCTTTTAGGTACAATAGCCATAATTATCCATGCAATTCAGATGCATTTCACTGAAATATTTAGAGAATGACAACCTGACTGGCACTATAATATAATGAAAATTAAATTGTTTCACGATAAGGTTCTGTGTTTCAGCACTGTAAGAAACATTTGGTTGATGAGATGGCTGTCTATCTTGAAACTAATTATACTTTTATTTTCCAATAATCTTTAATCTTTTTTACTCTGAGGTCAAAACATTGGAATTTCAATTAAAAGGCAAGACTCTCCTGTCTGCAATGACATTATTCATTCACCTAAAATATATTAAGCACTTTCTGTACGCTCAACACTGTCTTAATAGAACTGGGTAGAGCAAAAAGAGTTTTGGAACTCTATAATTTTGTTTTGTTTTTATTAGTATTATTATGAGAGTGAAGGAAGACTGGGACTGTAGAAAAAAATATCCCCAGTAATACTTATTAAAATGCAGGTATATAGCAGTTTTAATCAGCATGAGTTCAGATTTTATCTGGTTTTATTGCTGAACTGAGAGAGATACCTGTAAGATATGGGCAGATGAAGTGACTTATCAGAGGTGACCCACAGGGCTTATCTTGCTGCTTGAATCCTGAATGCTCTTGTCCTTCTAGCCTTTAGCAAAAGCCAATGGGACATAATGATTTTTTATTTCAGGGAAAGCTTAAAAAATAATCTAAATCGACTCATAAACTGGGTGGTCAGGGTGGTGTTCTGTCTTAATAGGAAAAAGCAGATACATTCAAAGAAGTTTTTGTTGAATTGTTTTTCCCCCCTTAAATCTTAGTATTCAGAGAGGAAATAAACTTAGTCTTAGTAGTGAGCAACTGCTCATTTAGGATGTGTATTACATGTGAAAATTCTCATAAAAATTGTGGGAAAAAATCCCAGACTTCATTATACAACCATAAAATAAGCTAATTTGCATACATACTTACATACATACATATATAAAATACACACACATATATATTTTATTATATACTGAAAAAGCTTAATTTGCCAGGATATCCTTATGTGTTGATTGCCCTTTTCAATATTAACATCATTTCTAAGTTTGCATTGATTTCAGTTTTCTTCTTTTCTTTCTGGGGCTCTTCAAAATGAATGCTAGTCTGATGAATTTTCTTTCATTGTGAGAGGAAGAAAAATTAATATTTCCTTTCATGCATAGCCATCAAATCTGGCTTAAGTAAGACAGAACTGAGACTTGTAATTAATATTATTATTATTCTATATTTTTTGGGTTTTTTGGTTTCTAGGGATTGTGTGGGTCTGTGTGTTATGGTAGACAGAGAACTGACCACAGTCTGCTAGGAAACCTAGATTCAGATCTTGTCTCTGATACATAGGAATTTCTTAATCCTGAGCACATCCCTCAGTGTCTCCAGGAAACTCACCAAGACCATAAACATTTAGGGAAGGTGTTAAGAGGAAGTTGATCACCTGAAGATCCTTCTAAGGTAATTAAATAATAGATCTTGGCTCCACTCTCCAAAAGTATAATTAGCTCAGAGTGAATGGGTGAAGATAAGGTTCTGAGGTCTGATATTTGAAACTTCTATTTAAGGAGGGAATCCAGTCCAGTTGTGTCTTCATTTTCTACCTAGCTGAATTCTTCTGAATCTCTCGACCATTCCCCCAACTGAGTACTTTCCTTACTTCTGCCCACTTTTCAGCTTTCCTTTGTGTATTTTCTTTCCCTAGTAGACTATAAGTTTCTTGAGGGTAAGTACTGTCTTTTTCATATTTATTTTCCCTGTCCTTTGCACAGAATTTGGTGCATTTTTTTTGTTCAGTCTTTTTCAGCCATGTCTGACTCATTTTGACCCCATTTGGGGTTTTCTTGGCAAAGATACTGAGGTGGTTTGCTGTTTCCTTCTCCAGCTCATTATACTGATGGGCAATTGAAGCAAGCAGATTAAGTGACTTGCCCAGCATCAGACAGCTAAGATGTGTCAGAGGCCAGATTTGAATTTAGGAAGATGAGTCTTCCTGACTACAGACCCACTGTTTTTATCTACTGTGCCACCTTGCTACCCTAAATCCTATTTATTCTTACATATTAAGTTGTATTCCCTCAAAATAAATGAATGTTAATTGACTTTCTATTATATACTGAATACTGAATTATCCTTCTCATGCTGGTTTTTCTCTCCATCATCCTCTGACACAACTGCACCAATGGTCAAAATATTCTCTGATCTAAGTTACTACTTTCAGCTTAAGACCAGCCTACCCTAACTTCCCTCTTTTTGACTCTTGGTAAAAAACTATGCAATTGTGGTTCACAGTATACGTAGGGTAATTTCCAGTGATTAAAAGGGTTTAGAAGAATTTGATAAACCAGTTAATGGCTTTTGTAATAGGTATGTTTAAAGGAAAGTTATGTAGAAACAACCATGGTGCAAAGGACAGAGCTTGCCTTTAGGCAGGAATAACTAGATTCAAATCCTCCATATCCTTTCTCTAACACAGTTGGCTATGCAATTTTGGGCAAGTTCCTTAATCTCTTATTGTACCAGGTGACTTCTGTTGCCTATCTGCCCCTGTGGACCATGTCAGTGAAACAAGTCATGGAGTTTACCTGGAAATCCTATGGGAATGGGATGTAGGAGGAAACAAAGAAAGACTATTAGGGAAATCCACTGACCTATCTTGACCTTGACACTATGGCTCAGGACCACTATCCTCCAAATAGTAGTTTTAAAGAAGGATAGCCCATCTACACCCTCACAGCAGCACTGGGACTAATCCTCTACAAGTATACCTGGGAAGATTGGACAATTTCTAGGAAGGCAAACCAAAATGGTGTTTGGACCTTAGCAGGAAGAAAGACCTGGGAGTCCTGATGTTCTAGTGGGGTGTTGCTCTAAGGACTGGGTACAAGGTTACACTGGATTGGAGGCTAGGTGGCATAGTTGGATGGTGCATTGTGCCTGCAATCAGGAAGACCCAAGTTTAAATCTAATCTCAGACACTTACCTCTCTTTACCCATGTTTTGTCAACTGTTAAATGGGGGAAATATAACATCTATCTCTCAGGATTGTTGAAGGACCAAATGAGATATTTGCAAAGTGCTTTAATACAGTGCCTGGAACAAGATAAGTGTTATAGAAATACTTTTTCTCCCCCAAGCTCACACTGAGATTCCTGTGTGCCTGCCTCAGATCAGGTACATGATCAGCCCTGAGACAGTTTTATAAGGAGGGAATTCTATTAAGGTAACCCTTAGTGATTTCCCACCCCTAGGGTCCCAAACAAGGAAACACTAATCACCTATGAACCTGGAAGTTTCTAGCCTAGAAGAGAAGATTCTCAATATGGGATGAAGAGGTTTAGAAAGGGGGAAGGATTCCAAAAAAAGGGACAGGGCAGAAAGGAGGAGATGAGAAGAAGAGGGTATGTATAACTAGGGAATAAAGAACCTACTGGAAAGAGAAAGATCAGATCACAAAAGAAAGTTCCAATGGTTCCTTATTGACTCTACAGTTAAAGACCTTTATAATCTGACTCTAGACTACTTTCCTATAGTTATTATAAATGACATCTCTTTGCATACTCCACCATCAAATCAAACAAGTCTTCTTGCTATTGTTCATACATGGTCTTCCATTTCTGCCCTCTCTGACTTTGCCTAGCCTATGTCCCCATGCCTAGAATGCACTTCTTCCTTGACTCCACTTCTCAGAATTCCTAGTTTCTTTCAAAGGCCAACTTGAGGACCTCCTCTTATATCAGCCTTTTACTGTCTCCTCGGCTTATCCCCAATAACCTTGTAGCCACAAGATCAAGCACAACCAATGTCCATATTCATAGGTGATAGATGCTTGCTTATTATGACATTTGAGTATCATTTTGTTTTGCATTCCATGGAATCAAATGTTTAAAATGTAGTCTTTTTTAGGTAAAGCTTATATCAGGACTAATATAATCAAATCTAGTTTATAGGAGTCAATTTGGAATAAGTACCTAGATTGTAAGCTCCTTGAAGGTAGGATCAGGTAGGATTAGTAATAGATTCTAGTAAAGTACTTTATATAATAAAAGTGCCCAATTTTTTTTAACAAATGCACATTTTAGTGAAATATTCACCAAGCAAAATAGGCTAGTGGAGATGAAGTAGACCCAAGCAAGAATAAAAGATTTGATGGATCTGAGTCATCAAAGACTATGAAAATGGCACTAAGCTTGGTAGGGATTAATATAACTATATTGTAGTTATTTTCCATAGACTGGCCAAAGTTAATCAGAGACTGAAAATTTCCTTTATTCTAATGTTAGATGGTTAATGATTAAATAAATTCAACAAGGATTAAAATATGATTAAAGCCATAATGATTAAAGAGACGATATAATTGTCCAACTTTCTTTTAAAACAAGTAGCCCACCTTATTATTCTAATTCCTAGAAAAATGGAGTGTCCCTAAAGTCTTTTTTGTAGTATTAAAATATCAGAGTGTCTGCTTTATTTAAGCCTTAATAGCTTAAAACAATATCAATACTGTTGAGATAACCTATATTAAGAAGTCTAAAGATTAGTAAGGGAAAAATAGCATAGTTAGTACTTAATAAATGCCTTTTTATTCAAATAGTTTCATTCAAAGTATTTAGACCTGAAAAAGGGCTTAGAGGTCATCATTTAGCTTAGTCACCTTATTTGGCAGATGACTACAAAGAGATTCAAAGACATGCTCAAAGAGAACCAATATTTGAACACAGGTCTTTCTTCTGATTCCAAGCTAGGTTCCATTCATCACAATTTTTAAAAGGTGTCTACTTCCATTATTTTGGAATAGTGAAGGGCCAAAGGGTCTGGATGTTGGAGGGACAGTGATGGATGATTTATATCTGTATGTACAATACATATGGCATTCTCTTATAATAATATCAACTAACCATGCCCTGAGTGAGATATGATAAAGAAAGCATTGTAGTACTGGAAAAGGAGGTGGATGGCCAATAGATTGAATGCTAAACTTGACACTTGAATTCTTAAAAGATCTTGATAAAAATCTATATCATGCAGGCTAGAACTTCTATGAAAGATTTACAACTATTTTAGAAGGGAATCATACCACATGAGAGAGCCTAGAGCAGTTGGAATCTTTGCCAGTGGAAAGAGTGCTCATAATTGTGAATTCCCAAATCTATTAAAATACAGTTTCCCCAAACTTTTAATATAATTTAATTCTGCAAGTTAATAGCCTTAAAACTTTAAGGACACTGTATATAATTCATATAATATTTTATAGCTAACAAAACACTTTCTCTACCATAGCCCTATTGAGATCAAATTTAGAGTCGGAAGAGACATTAGCAGTTATCTAATGCCATGTTTCAGTTTTACAAACCAAAAAAATGAGGCTCAGGAAGTAGAGAAAAGAGCTGGGATTTGTGCCCTTGTCCTTTGACTCTAAAAATACAAGGTTCTTTCCTTTATACTAGACTGCCTGCCTAGGTAATTAGTAAAATTCTCACTTTGTAGATGAAAAGTCATAGTCTTTTAAAGCAGACAACTGATTTGCCCACAAGCACACAGATAGAAGATAGGAAGGGCACCTAGGTAGTCAGAGAATAAAGTGCTGGGCCTGGAGTCAGGAGGATTCATCTTCCTGAATTCAAATTTAGCCTCAGATATATACTGGCCATGTGAGTCTGGACAAGTTTCTTACCCCTTTTCGCTTCAATTTCCTCTTCTGTAAAGTGAGCTGAAGAAGGAAATGGAGTCATTCCTGTATCTGTGAAGAAAACCCCAAAAAGGGTCATAAAAAATTGTTGAGCAGTGACAACACAATTAAGAACAGCAGGAGGACTTAAACTTAGTCTTTTGAATTTAGTGCCTTTTACTTTCCATTCCACATTAGTTCCCAAAGAAATCCTAAAGCAAAGAGGCAAAGATTAACATTAGAGGAAGCTTCATGGGTTGTAAGAATCAGTCCTAAAGAGGGAAAACCAATTGGGAGAAAGATTGTTTTTATACCTTAGGACTTATTGGGTGAATAAGAATATTGGATGGGGATCCAGTTCATTTGATGGACAGAAACAACAGATTTGGATCATTCCAGTCTCAATGGGAATTTGGGGAATGTTACTTCCAAACCACAAAAGAGTATTTTTGACATGGGGGTACAGGCTTCCCCAGACACTCTAACCCCTCAGATTGTGTAGAGTACTTAAAAGGCTTTATTTTTCCTTACATTCATGAAGGTAACTTTGAGGCTTTCCAGTCTCTCTCTTCATTCTTTTATTTATTTATTTAGAATCTTTTTCCATAATTAAATGATTCATGTTCTTTCCCTTCTCTCTTCCCTCCCCCCTCCTGGAGCTGACAAGCAATTCCACTGGGTTATACATGTATCATTGTTCAAAATCTATTCCCATATTATTCATATTTTCAGTACAGTGATCTTTTAATGCCAAAATCCCAAATCATATCCCTATCGATCACATGTTTTTCTTCTGCATTTCTGCTCCCACAGTTATTTCTCTGGATGTGAATAATGTTCTTTCTTATAAGTTCCTCTGGATTGTCCTGGGTCATTGCATTGCTGCTAGTAGAAAAGTCCATTACATTTTATTGTACCACAATATATTAGTCTCTCTGTCTTCTTCTGGCTCTGCTCCTTTCACTCTGCATCAATTCCTGGAGGTCTTTCCAGTTCATACAGAAATTCTCCAGTCCATCATTTCTTTCAGCACAATAATGTTCCATCACTATCAGATACCATAATTTGTTCAGCCATTCCCCAATTTATGAACATCCCCTCATTTTCCAATTCTTGCCACCACAAAGAGGGCAGCTATAGATATTTTTGTACAAGTATTTTTTTCTTTATCTCTGTCTTACTTCATTCTTGATGATCACAGATAGTCACACCCCAGCTTGGTCCCTGGTAAATATCTATTTTATGTCCCAGATAATGTTTGTCCTCTAAACTAGACAGGTCACTCCATTTTGGCTTAAAGGCATAGGACATAACCATATGACCCATCTCAGGTTCCAGAGTAACATGCCATTATCATGCTTTCTCTAGTCACATAGCCTGTTGTCTAAAAGGTATAAAAAGCCCAGGACACATCTCCTCTAGGAGGCAGAGTTCCACCTGCACTGTTTTCCCAGTCATTTCAACATGAATTCCAAATTAATAAAATTTTCTTTTTATTTCTAACCTGAATTTTGGAGTCTTGCATTCTTACAAAGAGTACCTGCCCTGAAGCCCGGGTTCACCTCAAGTTCTCCCACATTTTTATTGTCGATATTCCTAGCAATCAGCAAAATTTTAGAGGTTCACAAAAGAAAATATTATCAATTCAATTTTGAACTTTGAGAAAAAGTTGCTTTCTACAGGTTTTCATTTTGCCCAAACCCTTTATAGAGTGATGATAATAGGGACCATTTAAATAGTGTTTTAAGATTCACAAAGATTGAACAATCATCTCAATCCTCACAATAATCCTGGGAGATAGGTGCTATTATTATTTTCATTTTACAGATTAAAGTAGACTCTGAGAAATTAAGGGATTTACCCAGTCATATAACTAATTAAGTTTCTAAGGTCTATTTTGAACTCAAGTCTTCTAGATTCCATGTCTAGTGATCTTGGAAATATTATGGATCACATGTTTGTCATCCCATTCTACAACTCAGGACTCTTGAAATTATTTCCCTTTCTTTAGAGTTGAGGAGTCTGAAACTAAGAGACTTTAAGTGACTTGCTCTGGGTTACACAGATATGAAGTATAAGAACAAGGATTACCTTGTTCACTGTACCACACAGTTCTTGTTTACCAGAAATGCTTCCCGCCCCCAACAAAAAAATCTCCTTGTTTGTTTTTCCCCCCTGAGATGACTTTGATACTAACTTGTGATTTCATTCTCATTAAATTGGTGACTCTATGGGCTCTGTCTCTGGATGCCCTTGGGATAAACATCAAAGGGCAAATGCTTGATTTCCACATGCCAGGGTGGAGAAAATCAATTTTGATCCCTAAGGGACTGAACTACTGGTGCAGAAAGTCACCCTGTGCTCTGAGAACCCAACTGCTTTAGAACTGAAATCCTGTGGAGGAAACAATCTGGGAGTGCACTGACTGGGTAGGCTCAGGAAACTGCTCTCTGGGGCTATTTAGTGATCTGATTACCTCCAAGGAGATAACAGCAAATGAGTAAATGACTTTTATTTTTTATAGCTGATAGAACAGATTACTGTTAAATTTCTCCTGCTATTTTGTTCAATGCTAATGTAAGGGTTGGGGTTTCTACCTCCACCCAAATTCACAAAATAAAAGAAGGCCCAAGCATCTGGATTGAATCAGTCAATCAATTAAAAATAAACGAGGTGTGAATAAGTCCTTAACCAATTTGAAATGAGCAGAGGGGTTTTAGATCATTGGATTAAAGCAGTTGATTCCACTGAGGAAATATTTTGGGATTGTTGAAAGAAATGGATAATTCTGGGTTTATAAAAAACAGGGACTACACTGGGGTACCCTGTGCCTGAAGGCCAGGTATGTTACATTTCCTCCCTCCTCCAAGATTCTTTATTGCTTTTATTGGGGGATTAGGGAGTATCTTTTGCTCAATCTACCTTGTTTTCTCCTCTAAGGGGTCTTCTGTAGCCCAGGTTTATTTAATTACACAAAAGTTAGATTAGCTCTTATAAAGGAGTATTTAATTAAAACATTTAACAAGAACAAATATACAAATATTCTCCAAAACACTTCTGTTTCTGGGGAGATGAAGGGATTTGGGTTCACTGCTTAACTAAATTCCTACACACCAGCATTGATGAATCTTTTCTGAATTTGAGTGCCCAGAAGGCAAATTCAAACTGTCTAGGAACTCCCTGCCTTCCCCTCCCCCCATTAACTGAGATTGCTAATGGAAGAAATACTTGCTTTGGGTGGCTGGTCAGAGGGGTGGGACATGCAAAAAATGTCTTCAGGGGCTGGGAAGAGGGGTAACAGAGCAGCTCCCTGAGTGCCAGCTCTGCAGTTGTACAACATCTTCATCAATGCTTCTATATACCATGGACCCCCTAAATTCCAAATCCTTTTGCATCCCAGCATTCTTGTTTCTCAGGGATTACCTTCTTAACTAGCAGCAACATTTGGCCTGAAATCCTGTCTCCAAATGAGCCATCACTGGAGCTCCCATTTCTAGGGATGCTACCACCTTGACCTAAAACTAAAAGAATTAATGAAACATACCAAAACCCTAAGACTGTTTATTAGATTCATAGATTTGAAAAATGGAAAGGAGGAGAAGGGAGGAGTCCTTACACACACACACACACACACACACACACACACACACACACACAACCAGAGAGGTAGAAACTGTAGCAGTTCAGCTGCATCATTGGAAAGATATTGCTTCTAACCACATGGTAGGAAAATGTAGACTGTCTCCTCCCTGAATCAGTTCCTTATAGACTTCCACATTGATGTCTCCATCTTAGGTGATCTAATCCTGTGCAAAAGCCCAGTTACATGTACAGCATAGTAAGCCAGTAATGGTCAAATTCAGAGATGAAGAATTCACAAGAGGGAATTTCTAGGGGTATGGGAAAGAGTTGGGAGAAAAGAAAAATATCTCTCTTCCCTCCTTTTTCAAATCCTTCCCCCCCTTTCCTTGTACAAGATATTCTTTCTCAGATGAGGACATTGTTTTTTTTCATTTTCATCTCCATTTCTTACTCTTGCTGGTTTTCTTCAAGTCTCAGCTATAAACCTCATTTCTACAAGAAGCCTTTTCCTATTCCTTAATGCTAGTTCTTTCCCTCTGTTGATTATCTGCTACTTATCCTTGTTTGTATATAGTTGTTTGTATGTTGTCTCCCCCATTAGACTGTGAACTGCTTAACAGCAACCACTTTTTTCCCTTTTGTTTCTGCCTTTCTTTGAATCACTAGAACTTAGCACGTGCCTGCACATAGTTTGATAAGTGTTTGTTGACTAAATTGACCCCTTTCCCATTGACTGAGTGATAATCTTGTTCACCTGAGTCAGAAGTAGGGTTTCCTTACTGCATCAGTGGCTGATGGAACCACTTGAATCATGAGCTAAAAGAGATACTAAAGATGAATTAGACATATTGAGGAAAGGCAGCCTGAGGACTCCATAAGGGCAATGACCTTGGAACCAAACAAAGAGCTTCACCTAAGGAGAATTTGATGAGGACTCATGGGAGAATAGATATTTCAATAATCAGGAGCTGCAAGTTGACCCTTTGACCAATGGGCCCTATATGTTTGAGCTTATTCTTCCCTGGCACCTTATATGTACAAAAGGAAAAGGAGCCCCTGTTTTGAGTGGAGGTTTTTGTAAGAACTGTCTTTCTATTCCTACTCAGTCAATGCCCTTTCTAAAAGCTAATTAACTCTGGCTGATAATCAATGAGGAAACCATCTGTGGGGGTTTGTGAGTGACAGTACTTGAAACCATTAGCCCCTAGCAGTGGTTCCCAAACTTTTTTGGCCTACTGCCCCCTTTCCAGAAAAAATATTACTTAGCCCCCTGGAAATGAATTTTTAAAAATTTTAATGGCAATTAATAGGAAAGACAAATGTACCTGTGGCCATCACTACTCCCCTGGATCGCTGCAGCACCCACCAGGGGGCAGTAGCACCCACTTTGGGAATCACTGCCCTAAGGGTTACTCATAGAATTTGGAGGAGAATAATTAGTAATCATTTTCTGGGGACTTGGACAAAGTGAGTTGAAGGTGTGGACCCAGAGAGGGGAGCCTGCTACACTAAAAGTAAAAATTAAAACAAAATGACCAGGCCCCTCTGATTTCATGTTTTCATGGTAGTAACTGCTTTGTTCTTCTGGTTAGGACGTGCACCTAGGTACAGAACTATGGATTCTAACCTTTATGAAAGATTTTTAGTTCACAGGATCATAGATTTAGCACCATTAAAGGACCTTAGAAGCCATCTAGTCTGACACCTTAAATTTATAAATGAGGAAAATAAGGTCCAGAGGAAATGCCATTTACCCCTAATCACACAGGCAATAGGTAGCAGAGTAAGTTCCCAAACCCAATTTCTTTCACTCTAAATTCAGTGCTCTAACCTTTGTACCATGCAGGCTCTAATTACCTGACTAGAGATGACATTCCCAATAGCAATTATCCATTGGTTGTAAGGGAACCCAAATCCCCAAGGAGTATATCTTCAAACTCAACCCCACTCCTTGGCAGCAGGGGGGGAGGGTGTGTGAAACTTGGAGCATTTGATCTTCTATGGATTGGTATGTAGTAGCATCATAAAAAATAAGTTGTTATACTCCAAAATGTGCTGTATTTATTATCGGTCCCTGTTTTTCATTGGAAATGAGGTTGCAAATTGAGTTAAATAAAGTCTTGAAATGTTAAGAGTTGGAAAGGTTTTAATAAGCAACCTAGTCTCTACCAATCCCTCAAAAAGTTATTGTGATTAAAGGGCTCTGTGAATCTTATAGGACCTACAGAAAGGAAATCTATTATGACTCTGATACTTACTCATTTACGAAGGGGCAGCTAGGTGACACAGTGGATAGAGCACTGGGCTTGGAATCAGGAAGACTAGTGTTCATGAGTTCAAATCTGGCCACAGACACTTACAAGCTATGTGACCCTGGGTAAGTAACTTAACTCTGTTTGCCTCAGTTTCCTCTTCTGTGAAATGAGCTGGAGAAGAAAATGGCAAACCTCTCCAGTAACCCCCACCAATTCATGACTTCATCAACATAGACATCTCCTTTACTAATGTAGATCAGCAACTGCTCTGCAGTAGAGCTGTATTGGGGCAAAGAGAGCTTAAGAGATTTACTCAAGTTCAAACAATCAGTATAGGACTCAGTGAATACATTAGATTTAAGGCTTCTTGAGAGAGAGGTATGGGTATTTAACTTTTTTTTTTGTATGCCCTGCACTCAGCACTGTGCCTGACACACAGTTGACAACTAATAAATGCTAGATGACTGACTGAATTATGTTTAGAATGCCCACACTTTTTATGTAGAAGTCTGCCCCCAATCTGTGCCAGGTGATGACTCAGTGAATCATAGATAGCATCACAGACTTAGCAATAGAAGGGAACTTAGTAAAATACCTTCATTTAATGATAAGGAAAGTGAGGCACAGAGAATTTAAAGTGACTTGTCCAGGGTCACACAATGAATAAATATATAGGATAAGATCTGGATACAAGTCTTCCTAGCTTCTATGTATTCCAGTATAGTCTGGAGGTTTTTATCATAGCCCCAAATACTGCTATTTGCAAATGGATGAAGCCAAAGACCAGAGAAAGGAGATTACTTGTCCAAAGTTATACAGAGCCAATTAGTGGGAGAGAGCTGAGACTAGCATGGTAGACTCCCAGAAGGGAAGAAGCAGTCACTTAACTGGTACCTACTACATGCCAGGCACTGTGCTAAATGTTTTACAGATTTTGTCTTTTTTGAGTTTCTTTGGATATAGGTCCTATCATTATCCCCATTTTATAGTTGAGGAAACTGAGGTTAAGTGACTTGCCCAAAGTCTCACTGTTAGTGCACACACATTTGAACTCAGGGCGATATTTCATGTCAAGCCCATTGCTCCTCTCTCCTGGGCAACTTAGTCAGCTGCCTTCTGGCTCTAAAGATCTCCTTGAAGGCCTTTTGTGGCAGTTTTCCATTAAACATTTGAAATAAAATGGACTCATAAGGCTTGGGCTAGATCTCCTTTGAATATGACCCATACAACCAGAAGAGGAATATTTTCTTTGAGAAAGTACTTTTAACAGCCCTGCTGGGTGCTCATTTGCAGTCAAACAGCACAGTTTTGCCACTGCTGTTTATGACCCATTTGGCTCATTCCAGTCACAAAGAGGGGTTTGTTTAGGGAATACAGCTCCCGGGACATGCAGCTTGCTGGGTGTGATTTGCCCAGGGGATTCCTTTGATATGTAGGCTTCAATTGCACTAATGTCCCTGTTAGTTTTGATTGTCTCTGCTGGGGGTGGTAGAGATCCTTTAGCCTTAGGGGAGAAATTTTTCCTTGCTTCCTTTTCAACTGCCCCCCACAATTTTTTCCCCTAAATTATACTCTAGGATATTGATTTCCCTTATTTTCCTTTGAGATGGTTCCTAGTTATTCTCTTGATACTCTTGGGGAGGGAGAGAGGAGGGGTTAGAATTATATTTCCATAATACGCCTAGATGGTCTTTTACGGGAATATTTTGCTGATGGTCCTTTAGTTTTTATTGGGCATGAAGAAAGTAGCTCTCCCTTTTTTCATCCATGACATTGCTTTTGTTCCCTTCAGGGCAATTCAGAGTTTAATAAAAAGGATGGAGCTCACAAGCACAAGTAAACAAAGATAGGCTCACATCAGGACTCCCAGCCCCATCCACACCCTGCCTCATCCCCAAGACCCCAAGAGAGAAGAAAATGCTCTGGAGGTTTGGAAAGGGGGAGGGAGAGAGAAAAGGAGACTAGAAGAGAAGAAAAATGGAAATGGAAGAATTAACTACAAATTGGAGGAAAGTGGAGCACACAAAAAACCTTGGGTTCCCTCCAGAGAATAATGGCAGCTTTCTCCATGTGTAGGCATAGACCAGAGGTCTAATGGGAGCTGGAAAATTATGGAAATAATGGTAGCATTGATTGGAATATGAGTGTATGATGCTCTGTTCTTAAGAGACTACCTTTCAATAGGGATGCATTTTTTTTGAAGTGGTCATTACTATGCAAAAGGAAATCTGAAGCCAGGATTACTGGGCACTCTTCTCTTTTCCTGATCTCCTTAAAGGTAAGATGGCTATTGCTGACCAAAAGTTGCTGGAATTACCACAAGGAGGAAGATGGCTGGGGTTTGGTCCTGGAATAAAAATCTCAATTTTCTTCAAAATCTGAATATTTCCAAGTATTTGTAATTAGATTAGGGCAAAAGGAAGTTAACCTTTGCATTATTCTGAAAGATCTGATAAGTTAATAAATTGCCTAAATAAAATTATTGGAAATATACCAACCTACTTAGCAAAAAAATTATTTACACTTCCAAAACAGTTAGGTAACTCTATTTAGAGCTTCTAGTAAACCTGAGTTAGCCTTTTGACCTGGGGCAAGTCACTAATATCTGTTTGCCTAGGGGGGGAGCCTAATTGGATTGGGGAGTCAGGAAGTTTTGTTGTTGTTCAGTTGTGACTCTAGTGATCCCATTTGGAATTTTCTTGACAAAGAAACTGGAATGGTTTACTGTTTTCTTCCAGCTCATTTTACAGATGAGAAACCTGAGGCAAACAGTATTAAGTGACTTGCCCAGGATCACACAGCTTGTGTCAAGAGGCCAGATTTGATCTCAATGATGACTCTTCCTGATTCCAGGCCTGGAGCCCTATCCCTAGTGCCACCTACCTGTCCAGAGTCAGGAAGACCTGAGTATGAATCTGGACTCACACACTTACTAGCTGAGTGACCCATGGCAAGTCACTTAACCTCTGCTTTACTCCACTGGAGAACTAATGGAAGGAAATGGCAAACCATTCCAATATCTTTGCCAAAAAGATTCCTTGGCCAGTATGTCCCCTGGGGTCATGAAAAGTCTTAAGCAATACAGAAATACCTTTTTGCATACAAATTGCCATACTAACTGTAAATTGTAACTTTTTTTAATCCATTAAAGCAAGTCTTTCAAAAAACTAATTGTTTAATGAGATAATGTTTTTACTAGCCTAGTTACAGTTTTTTTTTTATACTTTTTTTTTTAAAACCCTTAACTTCTGTGTATTGGCTCCCAGGTGGAAGAGTGGTAAGGGTAGGCAATGGGGGTCAAGTGACTTGCCCAGGGTCACACAGCTGGGAAGTGTCTGAGGCCAGGTTTGAACCTAGGACCTCCCATATCTAGGCCTGACTCTCAATCCACTGAGCTACCCAGCTGCCCCACCTAGTTACAGTTTTGCAAATACTTTAATATTGATAAAAATAATAATAGCAATTTAAGGATAACTGCTTTGTATATATGCCATTTGATCTTTATAACAATCATGTAAGACAAGCTGAAAAGGTATGATTATCTTCCTTTATAGAGCAAGAAACCAAAATTCACTAAAGTCTGTTAGAAATATTTCATAATTTTAAAATGAATTCAGGTTGTTTTCTTGCCCATTTACTCCTAATCTTTGGAGTTTTTCTAGAATTTGATGTTACTCAAGGGCAGTTATTCAGCGCTAATTATAGATGTGTTAAGTAAAATATCTCCATCCTGTATCACCCCAACAGTGAGTGTTACAGAGTAATATCATATCTAATGGCCTGACATCCCCTGATGTCCCATGGTGTCAGCATGCAACCTCACCATGGAGGGAGGAGCTAGGGGGATTTATAAGGTCTTTTTATTTCTGCAACTGAATAGACTGACTCCCTAGGCTGGCTCTGGGCCAGCAGCAGCCAGCAAGGAAGGGACCATGTTGGGCTAAAATCTGGGACCAGATCTTACCTTAAATCAGTGAAGCTGAACTCTGTCTCTCTCTGTCTCTCTCTCTGTCTCTCTCTCTGTCTCTGTCTCTCTCTCTCTCTCTCTCTCTCTCTCTCTCTCTCTCTCTCTCTCTCTCTCTCCTTTCTCCCTATTTTATTAAAAAATGCTTATAGGAGCAGCTAGATAGTTCAGTGGATTGAGAATCAGACCCAGAGGACAGGAGGTCTTGGGTTCAAAGCTGGCCTCAGACACTTCCCAAATGACCCTGACCAAGTGACTTGACCTCCCATTGCCTACCCTTACCACTCTTCTGCCTTGGAATCAATATAATCAATCAATAAACAAACAAACAAACAAATAAACAGATAGATAGCTAAATAAATAAATGCATATAATTCTGTCTGGACCCCTTTTTATTCCTAACATGGGCAAAAGCATTGTATTAGACAAGAAAGATGACATGAATTACCTCAAAACCAGGATATTGTTTTTCTTAGATCAAAGTATTCAGTACCATAATTTACATTATGATATTGGTAATACTGATATAGCTTTTTTTTTCCTTCTAAATTTACCTTATTCTTTGAGACTATGACTCAGTGAAATTAGTAGTTGTGTTAACTGGGACAGATCTTTATTTTGTGAGATCCTTTGTCCTCTATTTAAATTAACAAAATCAAGTCAAACATTTATTAGGTACTTAGTATGTTTCAGATACTATATTAAGTACTGAGGATACAAAGACAAAGAGACAGAGAGAGAGAGAGAGACAGAGAGACAGAAAGAAAGAAAAAGAGAGTTTGCTCAAAGAGTTTATCTTCTAACGGAAGAAGACAATATATATGAACCAGTTCACGGATAATCCAATAATCTGACACTTTGAATAGTTTCCTTTGCATGAGTTCTCTTTCTCCTGGTTCAGTTTACAACCTTTCCATGATTAGTAGCCTTAATGAGTTTCTTTGGTCAAAAAAGGTTCCTCACATGCTAGCCAACCTTCATCTAGTGAAGACCAGATATACTTCAATATACTTAATTCCTTTGATTCAATATAACAAGAAACTCAGGAGGACATTTAGTTGAAATTATGCCCTGGTATGTATATCAAAGAAAATATATACATATTAATACTATGTGCTTTGCACACTGTCCGGGTCCAGCCGGACACAACCGAGGGGTCCGGGGAAATGGCAACCTAATTACCCATAGGGAAAGAAGAGGGGAAACCTCGCGTGCAAGACACAGAGTCGTTTTGATGGATACGAGGCTCGTTTATTGGAGATCTATGACAAGAATATATACGCTGAGGACAGAAGGGGGTGGGCAGATACTAAGGGGGAAAGGAATGCGGAAAGGGAGCATAGAAAATCTCTGGTGGGGTCTTACTGTCTCCAAGCAAGGCTGGGCCTATGATCAATATCTTATCTTAGAAGAGTGAATGATATCTATTCTTACAAGAGTGACTATCTTTTCTTAAAGTCTTGGTCCCTAACAGCACACGTGTGCTGGAAACAATTTTTTATTTGTTTATCCTATACTCAAAGGGGAGAGAGAGAGAGAGAGTATCCACATGATTGGTAGAATTGTTTATCCTCAGACATCTGTCTAATAGAAAATATTTTGAAATTATAATTATAAGAATTCTGAAAAAAAAAAAAAGAAAATGTCACAATGAGATAAAAGTCAGTTTGGAGTTGACATTCTTTCTTATCTGAGAGAGTAATATATTCACTTATTTGGGGAGGAACAATACTGGATTTTTGTTCTCCTAAAAGCCCCTTTGACTGTACCCCTCTAGGAAACTTCCTCAGCCAGTCTGTCACTGGTGACCTGGAGTAATCAAAGGAACTTCTCTTTAATCAATACCACTCTCCCTTTTGAAAAAGGTTTTTTTCTCCTTAAGTGGGTCATATAATCCATTCAAGTGATGAGGGAAGGCAAAGGTCTTAAATAAACCTGCAGTATTTTTCAGCCTAGGTTTACTCAAATCATTTTATAGGGCCTTGACCCTTTTATTTGGTTTTCTGGGAGAAAGAGGGAAAAATCTAGAAACAACTCCAGAGAACTATTTTTCATTATTTTCACTTAAGTGAAAATGAGATTTTTAATATGTTTTGACATGGATATCAGACTATAGCCACATTGACGAAGTCTTGGCACATGTGCCCCTGCCTGCTGGAGGGGGCCTCTCCGTTCCCCCTCTCTGACACATCTGAGAACATTTCTCACATCCCCTGTCCTTCCACCTAGCAGACCAATGGGCAAGGGTGGGGTGCTCACAGGCAGCTTGAAGGTGCAGTTAGGGCATACAATCTCTAAAAGGTTCACCAATGCTGGGCTATAGCCTAGAAGGTAATATCCAGAATGAATTGTTTTGAAGATGGCAGATGATGATTAAAGGATTAAAGGAGAGTTCCATATTTAATAATTTCTAGTAGAAGCAGTTACTTCTTTTTACTTGACAGAGAAGTAGTGTTGCATAATCAGCTTGGCTAGAGGGTAGAATCAGGAATAATGGATAGAAATTGCAGTGAAGAATATTTTTTGGTTTCATATATGAAAAGCTAAAATAACTTGCAATTAAGGCCATCTAAAAATGGAATGGGCCAACTTAGGAAGGGATAAAGTCATGAGTTACATATGACATATCCCTGTTCCCATTAGCCTGTAAGTTTCTTTTTTAAAAAACTCTTACCTTCTTTCTTAGAATCATATATTGGTTCTAAGACAGAAGAATGGTAAGGACTAGGCAATGGAGGTTAAGTGACTTGCCTAGGATTACTCAAAAAAGTGTCTGAGGCCGGATTTGAGCCAAGAAACACCATCTTCAGGTCTGGTTCATCAAATCAGATATTTGTTAAGCACTTAGCACAAGGCCTGGCACATACTGGGTACTTAATAAAATTCTATTTTTTCTTTTCTGGGGAGTCTTGGTCCCAAAAGAGAGGGGTAAAGTTTGTTCTCATTGCTTCTGGTTCTTTATATCCCTACTCTAAAACAGCAGGAATAATACAGTATAAAATCTGTATTAGTAAAAAATAATACAATGGAGATGAAGCATAGGACAACAATTTATGTCTCTACACTAAAGAAATGCTTAAAACTCAAAAAATTAAATAGGCACTGACAAAGACTTAAAATATGATAAGTTAAGCCTTATATTTTCCTAGGGGATTGATGTTTTTTTTTAGGGGGTTGATTCTTAAAAACCAAAACATGACACATTTTTGTGAGACTGCTTCAGATTTCCACTATCTGAATGAATCAATCAGGGTTCACGTCTTCTGGCAAATATGGAAACTTAATATTCTTCTGAACCCCTTTTTAGCCCTGAAATGACATTTTGATTTTAAAGCAAAAAAAATCTTAGGGCTGAACCTCTTAAGCACATCTCTCTGAGGCCTTAGGTGGAGTCCTCCCTTCTCTTGTCTACCATTCTCAGAAATGTTATACAGATGCTGTGCAGCCATTTTAAACACCAGATGGTTATTCTTGGAGTACAGAAGACCCATCTCTTGTCCGAACTAAGATCTGAGTCAACCAATTAGAGAAGTTGAAAAAAGAGTCCTTGTGAAGAGCATAAATTGGCAGAGGTGAAAGGAAATTGTTCTGTTCCCTTGGAACCATTGTCTAGAGAAGGAGCTCAGTCTGGCTCCTGGCTGACTTAGACAGCTAATGGAGGAGGTGGCTAAAAGAGCTAGCTGGCCACATGTGGCTTGTGACCCTCTCTTTCTTCTCTAGCCTTTTGCTATTTAATAAATAATTATAAAATTAAGATATGTTATTTTTTTTAAAAAAACCCTTAACTTCTGTGTATTGGCTCCTAGGTGGAAGAGTGGTAAGGGTGGGCAAGTGACTTGCCCAGGGTCACACAGCTGGGAAGTGTCCAAGGCCGGATTTGAACCTAGGACCTCCCGTCTCCAGGCCTGACTCTCAATCCACTGAGCTACCCAATTGCCCCCTAAGATGTGTTCTACAGGGAATTTTAATCATAACAAAGAATGCAGAGAATGACTTAGGCTCATCATCCCAAAGTATAATAGGGAATTCTTTGTTCTCTGAGTTTACCACTTGTGCAAAGGAATCCTTTATTCCCTTTCTCTATTTTGAATTAACACTTTGGTTAACAATGACTTAAGTAACCCTACTTAGTACCTCACTAGACTTAAGACAGGATTAATTTTCCTTTGTCTACTTTTAAATTGAATCAACAAAAGATTGAACACCCTACTTAGTACTAGATGAGATTTAGAAAATTCACACCCTTAGCTGTGAATCCTTTTGATGAGAATTTAACCTTCAGAAGGTGACAAGATCAATCCCACAGACACTGCCCCTGTGGGCAGCGCTAGAAAACTTGGAAACTATGATTGGCCCCTGTGAAGAGGGACAGGGACAAGAAGTCACCATAAAAGTCAGCTCTGAATTTCCTCAGAGCAAATTGTCTTTAAGAAGATAGTCTGAAGGTATTGTCTTCTGCAGATAGTCTTCTGACTGGGGAGAGTTTTCAAGGGAGCTTTGCTGGATTGTGGGCTTGGAGCCTGCCTCCAACTTAGACTCTGATTCCTGAACTACTTCATTGGGTGAGTGAAAGGCTGACTCCTTTCCTAGCTTCTGGAGAGACTAGCTTCCATCTTGGAGGAGGCCACGTGGTTTATTCATTACCAGCCTTCCTGGTAGAGAGCTAATTAATCTCTGCCTGAATTAAGCAGACTGGGAATAACACATTTAGGTCAATAGGATAGATAACCTCTCTAACCCCCTCACATTTCTCTTCTTTATTGTTTTTTCTCTATTTGTATATATTTGTAAACAAATTTCTGACTCAAGATATAATAAATACTGGTGACCACATAATTTCATATAACCATTGTCCAACCATTAATTTTAACCTTTACAAAAGAAGAAATAGAAGATGCAGCAAAGACCCCAATATCCAGGCTAGATCTCAAGTAGGCCTTATATATGCTCATTGTCATGCTCATGAAGTCCCACAGTTATTAGGGATAGGGTAATAAAGCAAAACAAACCCTCTCCCTCAACTCCAAGGGAAGTCTAAGGCAAAGTTCTCAGTCCCTACATGTCCAGCAAGAGAAATAAGAGAGAGAGAGCACCAGAGAGGGAAATCACTACTTTTAGAGTGGGCCATTCTTCCCAGCTCAGTGATTGATATCTGATTCAAAACATTGTAATGAGAGGCCAGGGAAGACCAAGGGACAATAATGGAATTATCTTCTCTTAAAGCCCAAGTCTAACCTTGTTGAGTATATGGATCCCTTGAAGTGATCAAGGGAGCATGGCTCAATTCCGTGTAGACTACATGGAGCATCCTCAAAGGGCCCATACCCACACCTACTCTATGAGGTGATTACCACACAAGTATCTGGGCTGGCTATTTGGAAACATCTAGATGCTAGAGGTGGAGAGTATAAAATGAAAGACAAAAAGCATGTGTTGGAGCCGTGAAAATCCTTTAAGAATGAAAAAATTTTAAAAAGCCATACCCCACTTACAGCTAGCTATGATAGTAGATAGAGTATTGGACTCTGAGTAAAGTAGGCCAGAGTTCAAATCCTGTCTCCACTTCTTACTAGCTGCAAGACCCTGGGTAACTTAAAAAAGTTGCTAGTCTTAGTTTATTTTTCTAAAAAATTTGGGGATAGTAATAGCATGCATTTAACAGTGTTGCTGGGATTAAACCTTGCAAGTCTTAAAGTGCTATATAAATGCTATGCTAGCAATTATCATCAATCTGATAAGGACAAAAGATCTCATTCCCTTTGGGCACCATAACAGATCTTTAAAAGACATAGAGAAGTCACATGAAATAGAGGAAGGAAGGAAAGCAAGAAAGAAGAAAAAAGGAGGGAAGAATGAAGGGAGGGAGAAAAGGAGGTTAGGAAGCATAAAGGAAGGAAGAAAGGAGAGAAGAGAGGGAGGGAAGAAGTCAAATCACTCTTTTTCATATGACTTGGTTCACCATGTTACTAGCAAAATATCATTCAAATTCTTTCAGCTCCAATTTCTGTGAATTTGAGGAAGTCTGCAATTCCCTTGCAGACTTCAATATCTACTTTTAGAAACACTGGCCTAATGGCCATACTGAGGCCCTCCTCATGCAGAGCTCTGTTCTTTTGTATCCTTAACAAGTTAAGGTAGATAGTGGTGCTGCAAGCACTCTCACATTTGGGACTGGGGTTGAGATGGAGGTGAAGAATTACAGGGAGATTTCTCTCCCCTCTGAGTGACACTGAAAGTCTCTGACTGACTCAGAGCACTACGCATCAAAGGGTGGGGACATATGCTCCCAAAGTGTTCTATTGAAACAAAGACTGTGGAAAACTACAAGAGTACAGTAAATTCTTCCGTTAGTCTCATGCCCAGGCTATTCATGTTCAGAACAGCTGCCAGGTGGTTTGCATAAATTTGGTGAGGGTAAGCAACCCCACACTGCCACACACCTGGAAGAGATTCCAGCAATGGCCAGAAACCCATTTTGAAACATAAATGGTTATACTCCTGAGGTCTGAGCTATCCTGGCACTTCCAGCTGTTTTCTGGCTCCTGGATTTCTTGGCTGATGGTCACACATGTTCTCTTCACATCCTTAATTTGTGACCATCTGGCTTTGTGGCCCAATGCCCACATAGAAATTGGTCAGCCCCTTTGTCAGGTGCCAAATCTTTGTGTGTGGATGGGGAGGATTCAGAATAGCTTTCCCGGATGACTTCAAAATAAAGAACGCACATGGTTCTGTTACCCATAGGTTATACATGAAGAGCTAGGGAAGTACCAAGTTAAAGTCTGGAATATTAGGTCCCTAATACTTCTTCAAGGATGTCTTATATATTCATATACTACCCATTCTAGAGGTAAATTCCGTTCCTTTTGTTCCTCTTGATTCCTGAACGTTATTATTTGTGTGGTGTGTGTGTGTGTGTGTGTGTGTGTGTGTGTGTGTGTGTGTGGTGTGTGTGTGTTTGTGTGTGTATGTGTGTTTGAAAGGAAAATTTCAGAGGGGCATTGAAATTAAATGCTATGCTCATCAAAACAGCTGTGAAGTTACACCAGCACTATGCAGCACAAATCAGCCCCACACATATCTAAGTAATAGGTAAATACAGAGTTAGTATCTCTTGAGATTAATTTATCATTAATAAATGATTAGAAAACACCAAAGGAAGGCATGGAAATAATGTGAGAGTAGAGGAGGTATTCAAAGATACTTTTTTCCCCTTCATCCTTCTAAAAGCCGAGGCCCTTTCCTTTATGTGACCCAGAGTATTCAGGAAAGGGCTGGGAGCTAAGAATTGTAAAACTATTATCTAAGTCTTAGAATACTTCCCCTAGAATATATTTTTCCTGGGTTAAGCCAAGACTGTAGTTTAACTTATATAATATTTCCATAATTACAACAGATATGCAGGCAGTCACTAATGTATTTTTCATTTAAAGGAGGGATTTAATATAATGGTTTTTTAAGTTGGGAAGCTATTATAGAACATTGACTGCAGATCATCATAATGGAAAGTGATGATTAGGAGAAATATTCTATAAATTAGAATGGAAATATCAAGACTTAAGACTGCATTCTACATCTCAAAACACAGGAATAGAGTAAAATAAAAGAGTTAGAACAATATTTTCATTTTGGATTTTGGTTGAGAAGAGTCCCACTTGGAATCATTTCTGAATCACTGTTTCAAAGCTGGAAGGACCTACACTGGTTATCTTGTCTGACCTATCCCCAAACAGGGATCCCCAGGACAGCAGCCCTAATATAATCAGAGCATCTACACCTATTTATATGAGATTCTAACTGCTTTGATGGAGATTGATCCTCTTCCTCTGTGCAAGGTGTATGGCAGAGTTGGCAAGAACAAGAAAGAAAAGAAATCTGGTCTCTTCAATTTCTCAAGGTCTTCTGGCCAGCTTTGCATCTGCATATTATGTAGGGATTAGATATCAATCTCTGCCAGTGAGAAGAGATACTCATACCAAAGGATGCTGGGACTCAGGCTATACTAATTCTAGGTCATCCTAGCTCTACTTGAAGATCACTCGTGAAGGTTTCCTCAGTTCTCCTTATTCCATTTTAAAGTTCTCACTTTAGGAAGCTTTTCCTTACTTATATTGAATCAAAACCTAACTTTATGTAATTTCTACTATATATAGTGGAAATACACACACACACACACACACACACACACACACACACAGGGCATATAGCTCAACCCCCTGGTCCATATTAGAAAAAAAAGAAAAAGTCCACTTCCCAGATGGTATAGTAGATAGACAATAGACCTGGAACCCGAAAGACCTAAATTCAAATCTGGTCACAGATACTAACTGAGTGACCATAGGCAAATTGCTTAGGCTCTTTCTGCCTGTCTCCTCATCTGTAAAATGGGTATAATAATAGTACCTATTGCCCAGGGTTGTAATTAGGATGAGTTAGTATTTGTAAAGTGCTTTGTAGTCATTAAAGCACTATATAAATACTAGCTATTATTACTATTACTGTCACCACATGAAAATGTCTCAAATACTTGAAAATATGCTAAACTATCACAATCACTTCCAGGTCTTTTTTTTTCCCTCCTGGTTAAGAAATCTTACTTTCTTAAGTCAATTCTGAAGTAGAATGGTTTCTAGTCCCCATAACATCCTAGTCATACTTCTCTGGAAATGTTCCAGTTTGTCAGTAACATTTGAAAACATGGTTCTACCACTCTTCTTAGACTGTAACACCCCAAAGAAACATATGTGGTCATGGAAAAACTATCAGATTTTGAATCTGAGGCACTAGATTTAAATTTCAGTTCTACTGCTTACTACCTATTTGCAGTCAGGCATTGCTTAAATGCAAAAGCACTTATATTAAGTTTATGTTGAATGACAGACAATGAACTAGGGATATAGATAAAAAATTAAATAGTCTCTGCCCTCAAGGAGCTTGCATTTCACTGGAATCACTTCACCATCTCAGATCTCAGTTACATATTATCTATAAAATAATATGGTAAAATAACCTTTGACAGTATAGAGATAATAGGTTCCCTCTTGTTTTCTTTAAGACATTAGAGTCCTCCATTAGGCACAGAGATTGAATTTATGATTTCATTGGGGAACTTCCAGGTAAGGAGACTACCTCTATCCGTATAGTTTGGCATTTTTTTATCTCAGAGAGCTGCTTAGATTCATATGAATTCTATTGACTTGCCCAAAGTCATACAGTCATCTCAGAAGTGATCCTTGAAACCAGGTCTTCCTGGCTTTGAGGCTTACATTTTCTCTACTATTTTATACTTTCTTCTTCTATGAGGATGATAAATAATCCATGTTACAAGTAAAGGAGAGTATTTTTCAAAAATGATTTCTGTGAAAATTGTCTAGGCCATGACTTGAATCTAAAGATGAGTTGTCAAAAAGATTACTTTGATTTAAAGCCTTAACCAGCCTATCACTATATATCGTATGGCCAGTTTCCCCACCAGAGAGCCATCTGGATGTTTTGGTATAAACTGAGCACATCCTAAGTATATCATAGCATCCTGGGATTGCTCACTTTCCTTTGTAAATTTTAAAGATAATGTCAGACATGGTAAAATGAAGAAAATACATGGCTGGATTGTATAGATAATGAGACCAAGAGTGGGAGGTGCACACCAAATGCCAGATTTATTACATTGTGAGCTTGTCAAGGAGAGACTCTCTTTTGCCTGTTCTTGTCTTCCCAGCGCTGAGCACAGTGCCTGGCATGCACCCAGCGCTTAATAAATATTTTTTGAAAAACTGACTGAATCAGTGGACGGATATGGGTAGAATTACTTGCTACAAATGAACTTTGTCAAATCTACTGTAAGTTAGTAGTCCTAAAAAGGCTGTAAATAACAATACCATGCTGTTAACCATGGATTAATGAGTACATACATCTTGGTTCTTTTTTTTTTTTAACTCCACATTTTATGATCCCATTTGGAGTTTTCTTAGCAAAAGATACTGGAGTGGTTTACCATTTCCTTCTCCAGGTCATTTTACAGAAGGAGATTCTGAGGCCAACAGGATTAAGTGACTTTCTCAGGATCACACAACTAGTGAGTGTTTGAGGCCAGATTTGAACTCAGGAAGATGATTCTTTCTGACTCCAGGCCAGGCATCCAATCCATTGCACCACTGGCTTCCATGGAACATTTAGAAAGGACTAGCACCTCTGGCTGTTCATCAACCTTTGGTGTCCACCTTTCACTCATCTTTCACTTCCAAGAAGATGTAGCAGATGTTTGATGCCAAGAATATGGTGGCATCTTATGACCTCTGCCATGAGCAGTACTTGGCAGTAGCCAGTGTGTTCTGTGGCTGCATGTCAATGAAAGAAATAGATGAGCAGATGCTGAATGTGCAGAACAAAAATAGCAGCTACTTTGTGGAGTGGATCTCCAATAATTTCAAGAGAACAGTGTGCAACATCCCACCCTACGGTCTCAAGATGGCAGCCAACTTCATTGGTAATAGCACCATCATCAAGGAGCTATTCAAGCATATCTCGGAGCAGTTCATAGCCATGTTCTACTGTAAGGCCTTCTTGCACTTAAGGGAATGGATGAAATGGAGTTCACTGAGGCTGAGAGTAATATGAATGACCTGGTCTCAGAATACCAGCAAAACCAAGATGCCACAGAAGAAGGGGAATTTGAAAAGAAAGCTGAGGAGGAAGAAGTGGCCTAAAGTACCTCCAGTTGGGTCTGCCAAAACACATACCCCACAATACCCTACATAATTCTGACCCCACATCATTCTAATTCTTTTCTGATACTACTTCTGGATTTTGACTTAACTGTGTGTTTCTTTAATTTTTCTGCCCCTCAAATACCTTCATATCATCTTCCAGTCCCATTTTCTTCAAACTTCTCTGACCCCACCACTTTTTTCCCCTTCTAATTCTCTTACACTGTCTCCCTGTCTCCAACCTCATCTGCATCCTACCTAGTTTCTCAGATCCTACAAAACATTTGTTTATTCAATTTCCCTAATGCTTTTCCCTTGATTTTTTTCCAGTTTCTCTGACTTCAATCTCTCTGAGCTTCCCTGATACCCTCCAAACCTTCTTTGACTTTCTTATTATCTCTCTGAAACTACTCCTAAAAGAGGGGAGGATATTAGAGAGAAGGATTTAAACTTAGAGATTACAATTCATAAAAAAGGGGTATTGAGTCATACATATAGAATGAATGATGGTATTGACTCAATCTCAAGGCCCTTATATTTTCCCCCTCTTCCAAATAAATCCCTTCCTCCCCCAAATACCTTCACCCTAAGCTGTGTATTGGGCATGTTTTCATTTTTCCAAATAACTGTTTGCTAACTCCCATTTTAGCCTAGTATTATGTTTTGGGTGGGGATGGCAGCCATACCCCAGTAAAACTGTCTTGGTAGACAGTTAAACCTGGGCTAAGCCAGGCTGAGAGTAACTGACAAGCCTTAAACCCATGAGTGAGTTATGGGTGTCTATCCCAAGCATGTGAAAACTTCCCCTGTGGCAAAATGGGCAGTTGAGAACAATTTGTTCCAACAGCCATTAAAGCAGCTAAAGCAGGCTCTATGGAGAATTTAAAGCTTGGTCAGAAATTGAAGACACCAAAGTAATCCACTGTATCCCAGATCCTCACCAGTCATCCTGACTTATTGCCACCAGGCTTTGATGACTCTAGAAAAGAAAGGGAGGCTGAAGACTTTGTGCAACTCTGCCTCACTTAAATTCAATTCACAATCAAGTTAAGACATCATCCTGGAATATCAAGGGTCCTCTTTGAAAATGAAGGATGAACAACAACAACAACAACAACAACAAGTAGCTTATATTGAAATCAAATGGTAAACCTGTAGACATGGTTATAGTCATGACCATATCCTTGCAATCACAAGAGGCTTAGGATATGTTAGATGTCCTGTGATCTATTACAGACCTAGTTTAATGCAATATGTCTTGTTCTGAGAACATCCAAAGAGGCCACTTTAGGTGTACCAACAAGTTCAAGAAGAGCAGTAATGTGTAATTAAATAGCAAGATAGGCAGGACTTAACTGCAAAGAGTTTTAAAAGCTAAATGGCGAGATTTGCTTCTTATCCTAAAAGACATAGTGTCACTGGAACTCTTTCTGGAAGGGAGTGAAACCTTCAGACCTGAACCTTAAGAAAATCAGTTTGCCAGCTATGTTTTGGATGGATTGAAGAAGGGAAAATCTTAAGGCAAGATCATTTAGGAGTCTTTTGCAATCATCTAATAATCCTCTAGGGTAGGATTTGTTGTTCAGGCACAACTCTTCATGACCCATGTACCATAATGCCTATGGGCTTTTCTTGATGGAGATGCTAGAGTGGCTTGCCATTCTTTCTCCAGTGGATTAAGGCAAACAGAAGTTGTGATTTGCCAAAGTCACATAACTAGTAGTGTCTGAACCTAGATTTGAAATCATGTCTTTTGATTCCAGTTCCAGCACATTATACTATGCAAATGCAATCTAAAACCAATAATAAAATATCATATAACCTTTGAAAAGGTGCTTGCTTCTCTGTGCTTTTAGGACATTTTGCTAAACTATGCCTAAATCAGGATAATAAAATTATTCTTAAAATTTAGATTGAGAGGAAGGGAGGAACAAGCATATATTGTCTACCATGTGCCCAGCATTGTACTAAAAAATTATAAACATTATCACATTTGATTCTCACAATAACCCTATTATGTAGGTGGTTGGAACCGCCCCTTTTACAGTTGAGGAAATTGAGGTAGACAGAGGGTAAATGATGTGCCTATGCACAAGGCCACAGAGGTAGTAAATATCTGAGGCTAGATATGAACTCTATCCACTTGAGTCTCATAGATATACTAATTCTACTAAAGTCTTTCTCAGATTCCTCAATGTGGTATGGAGGGTATCCTGGGTTCTCAAAGGTCATGTTAGAGGTTCTAAGTCCCAACAGACCCTGCACAGCTGGTAAAGGGAATTTGGCTATCTCCCTGTAGGACACTTGCTTTCAGTTCAGGAACTTCACCTTGGTGCTTAAGTTATCCTGATGGGTGAGCACAACACATGGCCTACTATATTTAGTGGCTCCAGACATGCATTTTCTTGGCATCTGCTCCTTGCTGCCTGTGTGCTCTCACCTCCTTCACTCACCCATTCCTGTTCTGGAATGTAGTCAAATTAATCTTTCTACATTAACAGGAAAGGAGTCATAATCATCTCTTGTATGGTTGTATTTATTTGTAATCTCTCCTCCCTGTTCACTATTTCTCAAAATATTGTATTATCTCCTATAATTAGACAATTATGGATTATCTCACTTTTGCATATGCATCTCCTAGTCCTTAATATAACACTTGGCAAATGTAAGAACTTAATATATTATTTTTTCTCCTCCCTCCCTCCTTCCCTCTGTCCCTCCTTTAATTCTTTCCTTTGTTCCTTCTTTCCTTCCTTTTTTCCTCTCTCCCTCCTCCCTTCCTTTCCTTCCTTGCCTCCTTTTTTCAGACTTTGGAGAGGCTAATCACCAGCCATGCTAGCCATAGGGTGATGAAATTTTAGCTGCAAAAATTGATAGACACTAAAAGCTTAGATGTGGGAACATTTGAAAATTTTTTGATGGAGGAAGCATTTATCCTGAGAAAATCACATACATCCTCAATTTACTAAAATATGAATGTCCAAGGGCAATCACCTGAGCAGGTTAAGATGAGGTTCAGTGTCCACCATGCTCTTGTGCCACTGCTATTTTCCTCAGCTTCCTCCTGGGTCATTTCTGTTAGTCAGTTCTGTCCTACCACCTGGCACAGGTTGGGAAAAGAGCTAAATGTTAAGGAGTTTGTTTGTTTGGTTATCTCTTCCCTCGAGTTTGCTTTGGATTATGATTAATTGAACTTCCTGGGCTAATTTGTTGCCTAATATTCTTATGCAAAACTGTAAATGCCATATTAAACTTAACTAGGAGAGGCAGGGGGTTATCTTCCCGTAAGCCCAAAGATATATGAACTATGCAAATGAGCATCAGTGCTAACACTGCCTTGTTTGTCTTCCCAGCATCCTAGCCACTGTTTTCCCTGCAGGATAACTTGAGCTAATCTAGTAATTAGTAGCAGGAAGCTTGCAAATCCGCAAGCTAATTTACAAATAAGAAAACTATGTTTAAAATGACATTAGCAGCTACAGCTCAATGCTAGGGCTGCTCACAACAGCTAAACTCCCCTAGCCAAATTCCCCTGTGGTGCTTAGAAAATCAAAAGGGCATTTGGGTCTGCCTTAGAACAAAAAACATGAAAGGGTATAAAGACAAAGCTGAAAACATCCAAGTCCAAAAAATCTAGAATTACAGAAATACTGGATGTTATCTATAATCAGATGCCAAAAAAACACCGGACCCTTGAATAATGCTTTTTTACCAGAGAATTTTATGTTAGGCTCATTTCTGTAGGTTATAAATTATAGCTCATTATTATGTGCATTCATGGAATCGTAGATTTCCAGAGATGAAAGAGAACTCAAAATTCATGTAGACTAACTGTCAAAGAGCAACTTTGAAAGCATGATTCCTGCCAGGATCCACCTGATAAAGGTGGATCACTTGAAGGTTTCCAATAATGGAGAAATCACTGTCTTTAAGTAATTCATTCTACATTTTTAATAACCTCTAATTCTTTGGAAGTTGTCATTTTTCTAACACTGAATTTTGAGCCTTCAAAGCCTCCTATAATTTCCTTCTCTACCCAAGGATCTTAAGTTGACTTCATAGGAACAACAACAACAACAACAACAACAACAACAACAACAACAACAACAACATTTAAGTCCTTCAGACAACTGCCTAACATCATGTTCCCCAAAATCTTTTCTTTTAACCTTACCAATTTCTTTGACTGGTTCTAGTATTGTAGAGTTTTAAGTTCCTTCACCACTTTGGTCATGTATCTGTGAATGCATTCTAACTTGTCGATATTGATCTTAAAAGGTGGTTCTTGGAATTAGGCACATTACATCAAGGTTTGACTAAGTGAGCTTTGCTGGAAAAATTTATAGCACAAACCCCTCAAAGGAAATTGACCTCTTAGTTCATACAGGAAAAATCAAGTGGGTGAAGAATGCCTATTGCCCAGATAATCACAAGAGGCTAGATGAACAGCCCATTGAACTAGTCCATGTTAGGCACTATAAATGGAAAATGATCTTGGCCAGGAATTGAATAGAAGGAAAACAAGCTGGATTGCATTCAAGAAACTAGACTGTACTTCCAATTCAAACACTCCATGACAGAAATGTCTTTCCTTTTTTTTTTTTTGCTCCAATATGTTTTTTATTGATGCTTTCTGATTGCAAATTATATAACACAATGATCTCTAGAGAATTAAAATTGTAAGTGACCCAATGGACATCAAGTAGATTCATCATGGGTGTAAGTAGGTTGTAACACATAACAAAAGATGACTTGCCCCAACAAATAGTATAAACAATTTCATGAAGGAAATGAATTATCAGTAAAGAATCTGTGCCAATTTTAATGAGAGCAATGGGATAGTACCTGGTTGTCTAAAATGCTACCTGGCTACCTACAGAATGTTAAAAGACTTATAAGAATGCCTTTGGACTTTTGAATAGATATTCTTTGGATGATTTACAGGAAGAAATGAGCAAGGATTTCATAGGATGAAAAGGTATGGTTAAGTTATCATTTATACTATTAGAGGAAGCACTTGTATCCATGAGATCACAGATCTATTAAGTACCAGTTTAGTGACTTAATAATAAAAGAAAATAAGGTTAGTCAGGCATGACTATCAACAATATGGCACAATGTTTAGAATGTGAGAGCTGGAGCCAGGGGAGATTAGAGTTCAAATACAGCTTCAGACACATACTCTGTAAACCTCTGTAAATTATTTAACTTGTTTGCCTCAGTTTCTTCCTCTATAAAATGAGGATAATAATAGAACATATTTCTCAGGGCTATTGTGAACATCATTGAGATAATATTTATACATATTTTGTAAATCTTTATGTACTATATAATAATAAAAATAATAATTATATACAATATATGGGTACTCTGTGATCACTTTATACATTTCCAGTTGAAATATTGTATTTGACTAATTACATTAGTCAATTGTATGATTGTTTGTTTCCTAACAATAGGATTAAAAAATGGTTCATCAAATGAGGCCCCACAAAATTTTATAATATATGAAATATTGACCTTATTTACTAGGAAGTGAAAAAAGGATTTGCTTAAAGATCCCAGTTTGGAATTGTAATAACTTGATGTCTAATAATAGGTCCAGAAGTTAAGGCATTAAAAGTTTTTTTAAATAGTTAAAGGGTTTAACACCCATGCCCAATTTATCATTTCCAATAAAACAAAACAAAACAAAACTTCTCCATGAATCCATTTGTCATCTCCCATGAAGTATATTCCTCATTTTCCAGTTTAGAACATTTTCCTTTTTCTTTGGCAAATTGTATTTCTCTCTTTAGTCAAAATTCTGTACAACTTTTACCTTCTTCACAAATGCTTCCAAAACTGTTTATCTCACAATTCAGCTTTTGCTGTAGACTACAGCTCCCTCTTGGTATAGCCTTGTATGTAAGCCAAATGTTTGTTAAAATAATTTATACCTTCCTATCAACTACAATGATATTTATGGAACCATTTCTTCTCAGGACTCCTTTGCTGGATCTTTTCTTAGGTTAAGCCCACTAACCATGGGTGTCTCCCAGGGATCTGTTATAGGCTCTCTTCTTTTCTCCCTCTATACTATTTTCTTGAGAGTCTTATCAGTTCCCCATAAATTCAATCATCTTCTTCATGCAGATTATTCTCAGATCTGTTTGTCTAGTTTTAAACCCTTTCCTGACTTGACATCTTTCATTTCCAGCTGCCTGTTGAACACCTTGGACTAAATGTTTTATAAACATCTTAAACTCAACATGTCTAAAGTGGAATTAAGTATCCCACCCCTTTCCCTGAGACCCATGTTGGCAAACCTATGGCATGTGTGCCAGAGGGGGCTGCTCCCTTCCCCTTCTCCATGTGTACCTGAAGACATTTCTCATATCACCCCACCACTCTACCCTGCAACAGCACAATGGGAGTGCTTCCTCCCTCCCCTGTCTGTGATAAGGTGGGGTGCTCCTATGCAGTGTGAGGGTTGCAGTTTGGGCACTTGGACTCTAAAAGGTTTGCCAACACTGCCTTAGACCTTTTCTCTTACTAACTCTCCTATTTGTAATCATTCTTCCCAGTCATGCAGATTTGTAACTTAGGTGACATCTTTGATAACCAACTTTCACAATCTATTGTTAGGTCTTATTGATTTTTCCTTCATAAAATCTCTCATATACACACCCTTTTCCCAACTGATACTGCCACCATGATGAGGATACAGGCTCTCATGACTCCATTCCTGGATTTTTCCAATAGACTCATGATTGGTCTGCTTCCAGTCTCTTCCCATTCTGCACTATCTTTCACTCAGCAAATAAAGTGATCTTCCTAAGACAGGTCTGGCTATGTAACCTCCATATACACACTTGGTGAACTCCACTGGTTCCCTCTTACTTCCAGGATCTGTTTATTTTTAAAACTTTTCATGATCTAACTCCCTCCTATGTTCTTATGCCTTATTTCACTCTATATATCCTGAAATACAGTGACACTGTCTTGCTGTTCTTGAAATAAAACATTCCTGTTCTGACTCAATATATTTTCTTTTATTCTAGATTGTATGTTGATATAATTTTTAATAATCATTTTCTGATGTTTTGCAATCCATATTCTTTCTCTCCCTCCCAACCCTCCCTCTTTCTCAAGATGGCAGGTTGAATGATATCGGTTGTACATATGTTATGTAATGGTTAAATTTAATGGTTGGATAATAATTTTGTGAAATTATGTGGTCACCAATGTTTATTATATTTTGAGTCAGAAACTTATTCACAAATATTTACAAATAGAGAGAAAATAATAAAGAAGAGAAATGTGAGGGAGATAGCAACCTAAAACTTTCAATCAGAAAGGCTGGTAGTGAGTAACCACACAGCCTCCTCCAAGATGGAAGCTAGTCTCTTAGGAAACTAGGAAAGTAGTCAGCCTTTCATGCACCCAACAAAGTAGTCCAGGAGTCAGAGTCTAAGTTGAAGCCTAGCTCCAAGCCCATGATCCAAGCCACAGTCTCCAGCAAGCTCCCTTGAAGACTCTTCACAGTTCAAAGGTTATCTCCAGAAGACAATCTGTTCAGACAATCTTCTCCAAGACCATCTTCCCAGACTGAGTTCAGGGCTTGCTTTTATGGTGACTCCCTGTTCCTGCCCCTCTTCACAGGGGCCAATCACAGCTTCCAAATAGTGTAGCACTGCCCAGGGGGCAGTGTTTGTGGGAACCAGGTCGCACTTTCTGGAAGGCTGAAAACTCATTGAAAGGGTTCACAGTTTCTGAGGGTGTGAACTCTTAAAAGAATTCACAAGTTTCTGGCTGGGTTAGAAAAAAGGGTGAAGCTCTCCAAGTATCTTGCTGGCTTCTCACCTAGATCTAAGTAAGGTCTGAATTCACTAAGTGATTTTTGAGCTCCTCCACCTAGTTCAAGCTTGTGTTGACTCAATCAAAAGGTAGACAAAGGAGAGTTAATCCTGTCCTCACAATCTAGTGAGGTACTTAAATTAGTATTAACTCAGGATAGACACTAAAGAATTCTCTTTCACAATTATCATAAAATACATATTTCTATTATTCTCCTGTTGTGAAACAAGACACATTGCTTAGACTAGAGAAAATTTCACAGATGAAATAAAGTGAAAAATGGTGTACTTCAATCTGTATTTAGACTCTGTCAGTTCCTTTTTGTAGCAGTGGATAGTCTTTTTTTGTCATAAATAACTTGGAGTTGCTGGATCCTTGCCTTGTTGGTCATCATCTTATTTTATTGCTATTACTGTGTACAGTGTCCTTCTGGTTCTGTTTATCTTGGTTTGTATCACTTCATACAAGTTTCTCCAGGCTTGATTTTTTTTTTTGTGATCATCTTGTTTGTCATTTCTTATAATATAATAGTATTGCATTACAATCATACACCACAACTTTTTCAGTCATTTCCTAACTGATGGACATCCTTTCAGTTTCCAGGTCTTTGCCACCACAAAATGAGCTGCTATGACTCCATACATTTTTACCATCCTGTCCCCCATGACTGGAATTCTCCTCATCCCCATCCCTTGGCTTTCTTAGCTTTTTTCCTAGTCTCAGTTAACATCTTACCTTCTACAAGAAGTCCTTCCCAATCTTTCTTGATGATAGTGCCTTCTCTGTTGGACTAACTGTAATTTATCCAGTATAGATCTTGCTTGTACATAGATGTTTGCAAGTTGTCTTCCACACAGTAGATGGCAAAGTCCTTGAAAATAAACACCATTTTTGTTTTGTTTTTTTCTTTACATCTCTATTATAGCACCATGCCTAGCACATGGTAGGTTCTTAATAAAATATTGTTGACTGACTGAAAGCATAAAATGATTCATTTCAAATTGATCTATTCCATTAGTAAGAATTAGTATTCCATTAGTAAGAATTCTGAATAAGAACTAGAGAAATAGTTTAGGATACAAGAAGATAAGGGGGAAAAGTGAAGTATAGGGGAAGGAGCACTAAACTTGGAGTTAAAAGATGCCAATTTCAGTTCTAGCTCTGTCGCTTACTAGTTGTGTGATCTCGGGAAAGAAAATTGTCCTCTTTAAGCCTCATCCAATTTCTTTATCTGGGAATTAGTGATGATAATTGTAATTCCACCTATATCACCTGGTTGAAGAGAGAATGAAAAGAGGAAAATGCATGTGAATATCTTTGTAATGTGTGAAGACAATACATGTCAGATACTAAATGTGCAGAGAACAGTTTTGCTGGAGTTGAGAATTAGTCCAATCCAGACTTTTAAAAGTATAATTCCACTCCTGAGTATCAACACTAAGGAAGTCAAAGATGGGGAAAAAAGGTCATGTAGATATTGAAATATTTGTAGTAGTACATTTCCATATTGCCCCAAATCCTGGAAATGATGTAGTTGCGCATCAATTGGAGAATACCTAAAGCAATTCACATATGTAAAAAAATATATTTACAACTTAAAAATGGGAAGTACAAAAAATTCCAAGAAGACTTTTATGAACTAATATTCTGTGATATAAGCAGAACATCTATAGTTAGGATGACTATAATTGTGTAAATAAAAATAAAACTAATAGACATTTTGTCTGATCAATTGTAATAAGCAAACTTGGCCCCCTAAAACTGATTAAGGGGGAAAAACAAATAAAAACATGAGGGACTATGAATGTGAAATATTGTATATCCTTTCATATATAGCCATTATACTCACTGGCTTTAACTATTTTTATTTCTTACAGAGGAGGGTTCAATGGTGGTTTGGATAGGGATGGGAGGTAAGGGAAAGATACTCCAACATAAAATAGAAAACCACTTTTTTAAGGGCAAAGAGAAAGCAAAATAAATCCTTTCCCATAGTGCTTCAATAGAGGTCTCAGAAGGCTCTGAAATAGTTACTAAATACCCTATGTGCCATCACTTTGCTGCTATCTGGAGAAAATTCCCTATAGTGAAGTGTAAGCACACACCAACAGTTGTAACAAAGCCTCATTGTCTAGTGAGAGACACATCCATTGACTGTGTATTGATTTAATGAGCAGGTCAGTTTACCACTCTCCTAAGGATGCCAATGAAGATTAGTACAGAGATTACTCTGGACAGCCAAAGTTCAGAGAAAAGAGGTAGATTATAGCCAAAGAAGCAAATCAAAACTGATGTCTAAAGGATGGTCCAGTGAGAAATCCATCAAGTTATAAACAGAACTTAATGGCTAAGATGCTGCCTGCCTGCTTTGGCAGCTCACAAGTGAGACAAGAAGGGCTATAGGGTCAACTTGGAGTTATTTCCAGGATTATCACAATAGTAGTTTAAAGTTAACTGCAGGAGATTTCAAATGAAATTGATGGAAGCCCAGATCTCAAAACTTGCACACCATGTGTTTTTGTGCTATCTTATAAGAAGCATATAAATGATTTGAATGAAACTTTGGCATCTGATTCACTTGTACCAAATGATATAAGGCAGTTCTAAATGTCACACTTTAAAAGAGACATTAATAAACTAGAATTTATTCCACAAGATGGTGCAACTAGTGATGAGAGAGGTCTAGAAACCATATTATATGAGGAATGGTTGAAGGTATTAGATATCTTTAGCTATTTATGTGAGAAGATGCCATAAGCAATAATTTTTGTCATTCAGCCATTTCAATTATGTATGACTTCATGACCCCATGTGGAGTTTTTCTTGGCAAATATACAGGAGTGGTTTGCCAATTCCTATTCTAACTCCTTTATTTTATTTTATTTTAATTTAATTTAATTTAATTTTAATTTAATTTTTAAACCCTCACCCTCTGTCCTGGAGCCAATACTATGCAGAAGAGTAGTAAGGGTTTAATGGGGGTTAAGTGACTTGCCCAGGGTCACACAGCTAGGAAGTGTCTGAGGTCAGATTTGAACCTATGACCTCCCGTCTCTAGGCCTGGCTCTCAATCCACTGAGCCACCCAGCTGCCCCCTCTAACTCATTTTACAGAGAAGGAAGTGAGGCAAACTGGGTTAAATGACTTGCTCAGGGTCATACATTTACTAAGTGTCTGAGGATTTGAACTCATGAAGAGAACCTCCCCTATTTCAAGCCCAGTGCTTTATCCATTGCACCATCTAGCTGTTCAGATAACAATTTCTATTTATGAATACCTCAAGACCTATCATGAAGCTGAAGAACTAGAGCTATTTGCATGGTTCCAAAGAGCACAAACAAGATCAATTAATGAAAACAGAGGGGAAAAAAGAGTTTGGGTCAATCTTAAGGATTGTATATTGTGACATAAAGGATGCTTATCTTAGAGTTGGAAAACCTGGGTTACAGTCTGTGCTTTGCAGCTGATGATGTATGACTTTGGAATCTGTCACCTTAACTATAAAATGAGCTACACTAGGTTGGATAATCTGTACAGTTTTTTTTGTTTCCAACAGTATTCTGGGTCTATGAGGTCTTTTTTTTTTAAACCCTTACCTTCAATCTTAGAATCAATACTGTGTATTGGCTGCAAGGCAGAAGAGTGGTAAGGGTAGGCAATGGCGTTTAAGTGACTTGCTCAGGGTCACATTGCTAGGAAAGTGTCCGAGGCCAGATTTGAACCTAGGACCTTCTGTCCCTAGGCCTGGCTCTCAATTCCCTGAACCACCCAGCTGCCCTCGGGTCTATGAGTTCTAATGAATAAATTTCTAATGCATAGCTATGTCCAAAAATGTCTTAGGTTGCTTTTAAAGGTACTGAGTTTCCTGTCACTATAAGTATAACAGCAAAGGCTGAATGACCAGCTGTTAGGACTGTAATGGGGGAGATCTTAAGGTGGATACCTGATTGGGATATATAACTGTTAAGAACCATTTGAAATTATATGAATCCATGTTTCCAGATCTAATTCCCCACTCTCATTATTATCTCAGATTTCTTTCCTCAAATTCAAAAGGTAGTCCAGTTAATAAAACAACAAAATGACTTGATTTTGTCCAGTGATAAACAAATCTTGTGTTGCAATTAACCTCAGCTCTTCCACTATCAACCTCCCACTGGACATCAAACTAGAAAATGCTTTCAGCAAAATAGTTGGCAGTAGCCTTCTATTTTAAGGATGATTCTTCTTACTTTGTTTCTTTTTATTCCTAGATCTGGAAAAAAAGGCTCCTACATTAAAGCCAGTGTTGCAGGCACATTGAGAGGATGCTAAGGAATATGGTTGGATTGACTAGAGAGCAGCTGTCTCTTTAGCTTAGCTAATCATGTATATATTCACCTGTGCTACCACTGCCAGATTTATTGCTTGTTTGACTGAATTCTTCTACTTAGCCACAAGGTAAATTGAAAAGACATGCATCAGTTGCTGTTGGCCTTCTTGTCATCAATCCCATTTGGGTAAGGATTCACATGCAGTAAAATTATGATATGCAGATGGTCCACTGATCACAAAGCACTTGTCATTCTGAGTATATTTATTTTTTACTTGTGTGGACTTGGATATCTATTGTAGCTTCTTGCCTTTCCAAGTGTGAGTAGGAGACTCAGGAGACTATCCTTTGACTTAGAAATCATGGGAATTTTTCTCTTATATTCTTATCAGTCCTTCCCAATGAGGATGACCAGTGTGCCATTTCTTACAAAGTTCTCTCAACCTCTTCCAGGACAGAAAGGAACAACATTGACTCTGGGACTACAATTCCCAGAAATTCACAATATCTCTTTATGTTCACAGAAGAATTAGTCTCCCCCAAGCCTCACTACACATAAATCCTAAATGCAATCTAAAATAGAATCTAAGAAGATCAAGGGACTTTGTCATTGTCTCAAGGTGCTGTAGGGGTTTCCACCTCTGCCTCGCCTTCTCCAATATTTTAGGTACTTTTTAGAAGATTTTGGAGGTTGTAGGGCATTTTTTATAATAACTAGATAATGATCTCTGATACCTGTAATGAGATTTGAAGGGACAAATGGAAGAGAAGTACAATAATTTATCCCTGTTAAAGAAAGACCCAGTAAGAGATGCTGACCATACTGGGAAGGATGTAACTGAATGGACACTAGTGTAAAGTAAAGATAGAGGAAATTCATTGACCCCAAATAGACTAGAAGTATGTCTTGGGGTGAGGTAAGTCAAAGAAGTACCAAAGCAATGTGAGTAGTTCTTTTTGAATTCCAACTGGTCAGACCAGCTTGAATTATGTGGTTTAAGATCTTAGTCTAAAGACCTACAACATTTTTCTAAGACGGCAGACTAGCAGACAAGTAAAAGACATAGAAGTTGAAGTAAGGAGAGCCTCAAAGAATAGCTCTTAAGCCCAAAGAACAACAAAATATTAGATAGCAGAAACCAAGGATAGAGCTTCCACAGATGAGTTGAGAAACATGATCCCTAGACCATGTCAAAGCAGGAGGGGCTCCCAGAAAAAATATCCTTTCCCTACTGGCTTATGAGTGTGTGGGCAATTGTGCCTTGTTACCCATAGAGTATATAATGTGGACTGAGAATGTTTCCACCGTTTCTGAGGATCAAATGTGATCATATATAAAAATTACTATGTATCTTAAAGAGTTATATGTCAGTTAAAATTGTTAATAATTACATTTATGACAACTATTTACCTTGGTGACCTATTCCAATTAAAAAAAACTTCCCTATTTTATTTGTGGGTCCTTTCTGGTCTTTTGGCCATATATTGGAATGGGCCATAAGTTAAGTATTATCCCAAATATCGAACCCATATATCAGCATATTTCCAGGCTTGGGTGGTATACCTGCTTTATCAGAGTGATTCGGAAGTACATGAAGGGGGTACAAACAAAGTATGATGAAAATCAAGAGGAAAAGAAGATTTACTTCTTAGAATCTAATCAATGATGGATTCACAGAGGCAATAAAATATGAGACAGATCTTGAATGATCATCAAATGTTTGCAAGCAGCTTGGTGGTAAAATGGATAGAGTGCTGGACTTGGAGTCAGGAAGAACTGAGTTCAAATCTTGCCTCAGACACTTGGTCTGTGACCATAGTTAAGTCATTTAACCTTTCTCAGTTAAGTTTTTTAACCTTTCTCTCTCTTTCCTCATCTTTTAAATCAGAATAATAAAAGCTCATATCTCATGCAGTAGTTGTTAGGATCATATGACATAATATATGTAAAGTGACTCAAATTTTAAAATGCCTTATAAATTTTTATAATAATTGTTATTACAGGCAGAGATATAGATGAAGGTTTTGTCAGGGGAAGACATGTGTAGGGGCTAAGGAACAATATGGGCAGGTAAGGAGAAACAGAAAACAGAAGAATGCATTAGAGAACAAGTATTCAGAGGGCATAAGTGGTGTGGAGGTAAATATACCAGAACCAAACTGTAGAGGATCTTGATTTCTAGTCTGGGGAGTCTGAACTTTGTTACCTTGGAAATAACACAGAACTACAAAATTAGTCAGAAAGACCAAGTCTTTGCTTACCTTTTGATCCAGCCATACTGCTGCTGAGTTTATACCCCAAAGAGATCATAAGGAAAAAGACTTGTACAAAAATATTTATAGCTGCACTCTTTGTAGTGGCAAAAAAATTGGAAAATGAGGGGGTGCCCTTTGATTGGGGAATGGCTGAACAAATTGTAGTATCTTTTGGTGATGGAATACTATTGTGCTAAAAGGAATAATGAACTGGAGGAATTCCATGTGAACTGGAACGACCTCCAGGAATTGATACCAAGTGAAAGGAGCAGAACCAGGAGAACATTGTTCACAGAGATTGATACACTGTGGCACAATCAAGTGTAATGGACTTCTCTACTAGCAGCAATGCAGTGATCCAGGACACTACTGAGGGACTTATGAGAAAGAATGCTATTCACATCCAGAGAAAAAACTGTGGGTGCAGAAACACAGAAGAAAAACAACTGCTTGATCACATGGGTCTATGGGGATATGATTGGGAATGTAGACTCTAAGTGATCACTGTAAGAAAGCAATGCTGCCCTGGAACTTTGGAACTGTGTCAGAATGCTGTGGAAAGAGATCCAGTGACTGTTGGAGAGAAACAAAGGGTTCTGGGAAGGAAACAGGCTGAAGGAGCAGCTTTTGGGGAAAGCCAATGTGGGAGGTGGTTGTTTATTGGCATTGAGACCCCAGAAGTGAGTTTTGGAGGTTATTTACCAGACATTCAAAGAAAACTAGCATTTCTCCTGTTATATCCTGTTTCATCTTGGTTCCTGAGGTTCACTGACAACCAGCAATAGCCTCAACAGAGTTGGGGGGGTGTCTGGACTTCCTTTGGGGAGCCGATTCCCAGACCCTTCACTTGCTTTGGGCATTGCCCAGTAATATCCCTCTGTGTATAATATCAATTAAGTAGCTTTAGAGATAAATGTAATAGTGGACTCAGGATAGTGATGTTTGGGGAACACGGAGATCAGGTCTTGGGATCTGAATCTCTGGGGGAACCTGGTTTTGGTGAAGGAGTGGGGGCTTAGGGAAGTACCCTGCACCCCCTTTCCTGTGAACCCCATTCCTATTCCTCTGTTATTAGTTCCTGAAGTAAACTTTCAAGTTTAACAAGTCAGATCTGTGTGAATTCTATTGATGGGAGGCATAGTGAAGGGGTAGTGAAGGGAAGCAGGCTGTCCTTCATTTTTAAGCCTGACTCCCCTACTGTGAGCAACGGGGGAAGTTTCTGTGTACCCCATCCAGCACCAACATCTTATCAGGGTTATACTCATTTCCCCTCGAGGGGACAACATCCCTTTAACCCCTCAAACCTGGCACAACTTTCTGGGGACCCTCATTTTCCTCAGAAAACCCCTTTTGTCTCCTAGAAAGGAGGGGTGGCTGTGTTGGAGGAGAGGACATTACACATCTTACTAGGGGGTTCCCAACTACACCTCTATCCTCCTAAGCACCCCCCTTCTTACATCAACCTAGTGCAAATATCAATAATATGGAAACAGGTCTTGATCAATGACACATGTAAAATCTAGTGGAATTTCTCCTTGGCTTGTTGACTGGAAAAAACAAACAACACAGAACTATTAAATAGTCAGAAAACCACTCTTTAATTAAGGAAAGGGGTATAGGGCTGAGTTAGGCCTCTACCCAGAGCTGCACACCACACACCTACAACAGAGTCCAAGAATTCAACTCTGGTTGCTCTGGTCACTGACTCCTGGGAAAGTCAACCACACTAGATCGGACAATTATGAGGAACAAAAGAATCTGGGGAACCTATATATCAGTGATTCCCAAAGAGGGCACTACCACCCCTGTTATAGAGAAATGAGAAAATCTTTGAATCTTTAGGTTAAAAGGAGGGATAAAGGTGAGGTAGGTATTAGGAAGGAGGAATGAAGGGGATGGCTGAATGTAGGGAAGAAAAGAGTGAGGTGATATATTGGATGGTGAGGGAATAGGTGGGGTATTCAGGAGAGGCAGCTTAAAACAGGCTAGACACTGAAGGGTAGAGACAGAGGACAATGGGGAGTAGGCTGAACCCTTCAAGACAGGAAAGTTGTCCCTATGGACATAAAGGAGTTGGGCCAGTCAGAAGTGTTTAAATCTGACTTGAGGGCTTTCTCTTGTTAGTTTCCAAAGTCCATTGTGGGAAGAGTCAAAGGGGCTCCTTCCTGCCAGTGAAACTGATGGCAGGAAGTCTTGGGTAAGGACTTCCTGCCAAGATGGATACCCTCGGTTCCCTCAAGAAATAAAGAGAAAACAATTCCTTCCCTCTTCGACCCTTGCTTAAATTTTCAACACCAATGATTCACCAGAGGGTCTGAGTAGGTAACAAAGGGAGTTTATTAATTTTAGGGTTGATCAGAAAGGAGAGAGGGGTTAAGGGTTTTGTAATAGCCTCTAGGGAGAAACTGAAGCTGGGGGAAGGGTCAGGAGAGGGTTAGACTGAGGGAGAGCCTGCTCTCCCAGTCCAAAGATTTGGCTGCCTTAAAGTAAAGTATATACTAGATCAATAAAATAAGGGACATGTTGATTTAAAGATGTCCTACTTGTCTACAGAAAACTAAACCCACAAAGTCTAATCACCACAACCAAAACCACCCTTCCTCCCAGAGCTCAAAGGGAAAATCAGGTAAGATAATAGGGGTATAATATGGAGAAGGTCAGGGAAAGGTCCAGAGAAATCAGCTAGATTCAAATTGCCAAAGACAAAAAGCACAGGCCAAAGCAAGGCTGAAAGTCAAAAGCAGAGCCTCATTTGGACCTTCTGCTCTCTTCAAGCCTCAGGTTCCAACTGACTTTTGTGTCAAGATTCCAAGGCTTAACTGCCAGGGGTGTTTACAGTTGACTCCTTGCAAGAGCAAAAAGCCTCTGTTGCATCCTTGCATTGCACCCCCTGGTGCGTGCTTCAGTGATCCAGGAGGGAGGTGATGGCCACAGCTGCATTTATCTTTCCTATTAATTGCTATTAAAATAAAAAAATTAATTTCCAGGGGGCTAAGTAATATTTTTTCTGGAAAGGGGGCAGCAGGCCAAAAAAGTTTGGGAACCACCGCCTTATACCATTTGGGAAGATCCAGGGGCAGGGAAAGATGTTTAACATTACCATAGCTACAAAGAAATGGGATGTTCAAACTATCCTGACAAGATACAATGAAGGTTAGGAAAGGAATTCATAGCCAGAGATAGGGTGTAAGGGAAGGGACTACTGTTGTATTGAATCTCTGGGAGCTTGAAGTTCATTCAATGATTGACAGATAAGTCAGTTGGATAGAATGTTCCCAGAGAGGCATGCAAGAGTCAGGAGAGGCAGTTGAGAACCCTGAGCAGAAGTTCTGGGTCTTTGACCTGTGCTGAGGCTAGAGATCAGTGGATCCTGGTCTTGGAGTGAGAGGGTGCAAACATCTCTCTGCAAGCTCTTCCTGTACTTGATATACTGTTATCAACCTGTACTTGACCACCACCTCAGTGTCTACTGTCCCTAGATATTAGGAGTTTCATCTTCTATCGAGGCTTCCCAGGGCCCGGGAGGGATCCGGGAAGTGGGCAGGAGATGAAGAAGAGGGTGGAAAGGGTGGATATATCTCAACTGTTAAGGCTAAGATCTACAGAAGAAGAAGCTAAAGATTTCCCAGCAGTTTACCTACTCTGGTTTAGTCCTGGCCATGCTGAACCAGAGGGAAGTTACATTGATTCTTCATTTGCCAACAGGGAGAGTTTCATTAGTAACAATTAAAATAGGGTCTCCTATACCTCAGTCCTTTACCCTTATCCTTCTTGTTAAATATATAAAGTTTAAAGTACTTCCCTAAATTGGTTTCCAAAGATCATTTGGGAAGGGAGTCAACGCAGTCAGAATATCAATGTTATCCCAGCTGAAGTGCCCAAATTTAATAATATCAATTAACCCTAGGTGGGTCCTGAAGGGATAAACCACTTTGACATGAAGGATCCTGCCTGGGCAACTGTTATAAGGAGAAGTGTCATCTTATCCTCTCTGTACATCATTTCTACTACCTCAAATAGATACTAGTGACCTCCTTTAAATATAACACTACTGACAATGCATAATAAAAGGGTCTTTTGCCCAGGTATGGGTCTTTCCTGGAAAAGGGTCTGATATAATGGGGAAGACAACCTAAGACAAAGAGTATATAGCATATGTTTAGTCCCACCTAACTGGGACTGTCATTTATCTCATGGTCCAGTATTCAGTCTGAAACTGCTAGCCTGAGATTCCTTTCAGGGAGGATACTCACGGTAACAGAGAACGAGTACAAGTTTTGGGGTCTCCAACTTACAAGCCAGTCCTAAAACTTGGGGTTCATCAGATCTTACTAGGGTACAAGTTAGGAGTTTCTAGATTCCACATCAATAGGCTATTGGAGGATGATGGGAGGAGGAGAAGGAAAGAACATGAATCACGTAACCATGGGACAATATTCTAAACTAATTAAATAAATAAATACACTTAATTTTTTAAAAAGAAAAAAAAAAGAAAGACCAAGTCTTTAATCAGGAGAGAAATAAGTCAAATATTTGGCCACAGCTAGAGCCCAGTGCCAAATCTTTACAGGACCCTGGAACTCTTGGGACAGTATCCCTGGGAGAGAGATGATTTTCATATTCAATCCCATACAGAGTCAGAAGCCAAAACCTTTACAGAATCTACACCCTGAAACTCTGGGGGGAGAGGGATAAGTCCAATAGTTGTCCACATCCAGAGCCCATCACTAAAACCTTTACAGAGTCTACACCCTGGGACGCTGGGGACAGTATCCCTGGGAGAAATCACCAAGCAAGATGGTAGCTCTAATAAACCATGAAACCTAGGGAACTTATATACCTCCTGGGGAACTGAGTACTGGAGAGCACGATTGATTAGATTTACAATGGCTACAAAGAAATGAGGAGTTCTAGACAGGATTATCAGGGAGAGGCTGATTACTTTACAATGGACACAGGAGGGAAAGATCCAGGGCTACCAGAGAAAGAACTTTGACACAATGGGAGAATCTACTAGGACAAAAGGATATTTAACATCTGATTGTGTCTGCTAATTCCACCTAAAGCACTTTAAAGGTCTATTGGTAGTTAGAAACTACCAATAGATAGAAAGCTGGGATTTCCCTCCTGGAGAAATTCTCATGTGATAAGGTCAAACTTGATGTCTTCAGCTTTCAAGCTAACTAAACTTGGGGATTTCTAGATTTCAAGCTGACAACTTCAAAGCCTAAATTTGCTAATAATGAGCAAAAGTCCATAATTTTGTTGTCATTCTATAGGCCAAGGGTCAGCAACATATGACTCTCCAGCCATATCTGGCTCCACCTCTCAACCTGCCAGTCTGGGCAGAGCCCCAGGATGTGCCCCAGGGGGCCCTTCAGCCCCTGCCTCATATTTCAGCACCTTCCGCCTCCATCCTCCTCCTTCTGCAGGCGCTTATGGTTCTCACGGCCAAAAAGGTTGCCAACTGTTGCTATAGGCAATGGAGGAACTGTTGAATGAAATTTTAGTAGAATTATAATTTTTATTAACACAGTAAGAGTTGGTGGCTATGTTGGGAACAGAAATGAGAAGATGGACCTTTCTCATATTGTAGGGACAGATTGCCTCCCTTTTCTGAATTCCTACTGACCATTTGGTACTAACTAATTCTAACCCTCAATAATGTAACAGTAGGAATGATAATAGCTATTATTGTATGTAGGTTTGAGAGTCACTTTACAAATATTAGTTAATTAGATCTGTACAACAGTTCTGTGATCTACTATTATTATCTCCATTTTGCAGATCAGGAAACATTAAGAGAAGTTAAAGTGACCTGCCCAGGTCTCACAGCTAGTGCTAAGTCAAGTTTGAACTCATATTTTAACTTTAGGCACAATGTCCTCTCCATTAACCCACCTACCTACATGTAATCAAATAAGAGTAGATTCTTAATTTTTTTCCTTCTCTAATTACCTGGGATTGGCAGTGACTCTATTTTACTTTATATGTACTGATTATACCTTGCACAAAAAGGGCATGGACTTATTTGATTTACTCTACTGAATTCTGAGTGACTTAGAGGATCCTTTTTTTGTATCCCTATAGTGTCCTGTATATTACTCTTTTCACTGGGAATGCTTAATAATGTCTGTCAACTATCTTCTTCACAGACAGTCTTGCTTTAATGCAGGGAGCCATAGTTTTACAGGTCTTCTGCATGAGGGATTGACTGTTTGAACATTGAATGCCCAAGGGTGAAAAGCTCTCCTTTCTAAATGGGGTCAAGGCAGTTTCTGATGAAAGGGTCCATTTACCCTTGAAGTGCTTTGCAGGAAACTGAAAGGTCACAAATGTGTTTCCCTGTGATGACTTTTAAACTGATGGGTACAGGGCCTCCCAGTGGCTGTGATCAAGCTTTTAAGAAATGTTATATTCCCCTAAGCTATACCCAGAAAAGTTGGGATATTAAGTGAAAGAAAAGTATATAAATCCAATAAAGTATAGAGGAAAAAAAGACAACCCTTAAAACAAAAGACTATTTCTCCTTCCTTGTTCATAAGTAAAATTGGTTTCTTCAATTCAGTTCCAAAAAATATTGATAAAAAGCCTTTTGTGTGAAAAAGCACTATGCTAGAGCTAACTGGAGATAGAGAAGGTAAAGAGCAATAGGCAGCCATAAGAGACTTGTACTGATCATCCCTGGAGGCTTTAAATGAGAATTAGCAATGCAATCTAAGGTCTTCTGGTTCAGATTTGGTTGGAGTGACTTGTTTTCGAAATCTCTCTTCAACTCCAAGACCGTATGATTCTATGAGTTCTGTGTTTTATCCTGTGGTAAATGGTGGTAAACCAGTTAAGGCTTTTGATTAGGGTAGTAACATGGACATTCCATTAAGAACATTGTAGAAAGAGAGTTTATTATTATAGTTGATTAGGCAAAAGGTAACAAGAACCCAAACTAGAGATGGGATAATGGGAATAGAGCAAAGGGTCAAAATGTCAAAGATATTGTGGAAGTAGCCAATAGGATTTGGCAGATGATTGGATAGTGATGTGTGGGGCAGGGTGGCCTATTCAAAGTAAGTCTTACATGAAAACAATAACAATAAAGCACACATACAAAAATCCATGTACTCAATACCCTTCTTGTAATGTCCAACTTTAATATGATGGGGTAGGGAGAGGGGAACCACCTATTTGTATGGTTATGCTATCAGTATGAGGGCATGGGGAAGAGTCCTTTGGAAATCTGGAGATAGAGGCTTCTATTTTTTTTTCCCTCCCAATATAGCACTTTTACATGACATTAACAAAATAGGAAATGACTACTGAAGGTTCAGGTCAAAAGGTACACGTATAAAAGCTTTTTTTTTTTTTTTTTTTTTTAACATAAAACAGCATGGCCAAATCTATCTCCAGGAAGTAATGAGGGTTAACTCTCTTTACACATCTAACATTTGTGCTGTAGCTGACAGAGGCAATGAAACTACACACAGTAATGTTTCCCATATTTGGAATCTTTACTCTTTTTTCTAAGACACATCTCTTCCACAAAACCAGTCACATCAGAGCTATAGAAATATATGCTGGTGCTTCTCAGCTCAATCACCCTGTTCAAATCTCCCGGTAAATGCTGTGGTCAGCAATTGCTGGCTTTAGGAAGCAATTTAGAACAACCAGCATATAATTTATTATTCAACTAGGATAGTTCTATTAAATGGTTACATGATTTTTTCTTTTATTTTAAAGACTCTATTGTTTTTTTGTTGTTTTGTTTTCTCCCCTTTCTTCATGGATCAATTATGAGGATTTTATAATGTTTTCTCATTTTGCAGCAATGAAGTAGAAAGGGAAACAGCACTTTAAGAAAATCAGTAGACAACATTTATTAAGTTCTGATTAGTGATGAGAGATAGTGTGCATAAAGATTTAGCATTAGACATAAGATCTGAGTTCATATTGCACCTCTGACATATACTGGCTATGTGTCCCTGGGTAAATCCCTTGATCACTCAGTACATGAAGCACCTCTCTAAAATGATTTAAGTTGCAGAGGAGGTACTGATTCTGTTAGGGTTCAAAATGGGTGGCCTCCAGAGGAACACACGAGACAATGCAATCAAAGCAGGAGAAAGCTTTATTGCCAGTACGCACTGGGGAAACTCAGCAAAGAGAGCCCCGAAGCGTGCATTCAGAAGAGGGAATATATGTTTCCAGGATATAGGTGCCTTTGTCTTAGGGTGAGCTAATAGCTAGACAGAGGGAGTAGGGGATGCTTTCAGGTGCCACAGGACATGATTCTTAATCTTCAAGGTTCTTCCATTTAGGAGTTGTGTCCCTGGGCTGTCAGCCAGGAGTTGTGTCCCTGGAACCTTGAGTCAGAGAGATAACTGACCCGCTTGGGCATGACGTTATCCAAAACCCCCTGCTTAATTGCCAAGTTTAGCTTTTTGGCCATAATATTCTTATAAGCTATAAGCTATAATATTTCTATAAGCTTTTTTGGCTATAACATTCCTCCCTTTTTCGTTTTGCTTACTGAGGAATCTTCCTCAGGGCCAAAGAATAAGTCCAACATTCCCTACTTTTCCTTTTGATCATAAGGAATCATCCTCAGGTGGTCCGTTAAATAATAGTGGAAACAAAAGGGATTTTCCAGCCTCTAGTTTGCCTGAAAAAACTTTTTCACCAAGGGGATACAATGTTTTATGCTGTCTCTGGGGTACAACGTCCCACAAGGTCTCATGCTGTCCCCCTCCCCTCCTCCAAAAGTCTAAGGGAAGAGGGCCAATGGTTTCAATCTTCTGTAGTTTCTTCAAGCTGAAAAGGGGCATAGAGTCTCTGAGAGGGGAGGACAGGAGGAGGAGCTGTGGGCACAGGGTCTTCAGGCGCCTCTGCATCGACTGCCAGGGTCCCGAAGGCTTGGAGACCAGAGACCGTTTCCCCAGACTGACAGACAGGTCACAAGGGGGAGCATCTTAGAACCTAGGACTGAGGCAAAAAACTAGAACACCAGAGACACAGAGAGAAAATTAGCACAATAGAAACTGATATTAAACATTAACAGTTAGCCAACAGATTTTATCCCCAGAAATCTTCTTCTGACAGGAATTGAACTATTTAGGAATTTTTGATCCCTAAGTTGTTTGCAGAGTTGGCATGTGACGTTTTTGCTAAAAAAAAATATCCTTTCATAAAGCCCACGTTAATATGGCATCTATAACTACTCGAATAACAATACTTTACAGATAAATTTCTTTATCCCAGATTCTGGAGGAAATCCAGAAAGTTTTGGGTTATATTTCCAAGCTCAAAATCCCACTTCAATTGTGGTAAATTAAGGCTGCAAGCACCAAGTCATCTATCACTAAACTTCACTCACTTCTCAAAGTGTGTTCCCTAACAATTTGATAATTTTCAATTATTAACTTAATAGGTTGTTTGGGGAGATGGAAACATTAATTCACAACTTGCATTAAGTGCTGATTATGGGAACTTGCTCCAAAAAGGGAAGGCAGGTAGGAAAAACATTCCCTCACATCTCAAAGGACGCATAGTGAGGGGCTCCATGTACAGGCCAAAGCTGTCACTGGCTCATGCCATCCTTGTGTCACTCAAGGAGTAGTAGCCTAGATGGTCAGAAGAGGTCCAGTCCAGGTTGAGCCCTAGAATTGCCTCTCCTAAGCATCACAGAACATTCTCTGTCTTTAGTACTATATCACTACTGGATCTCTGAAGTCTTCTCCTTCCTTAAAAGACAAGTCTTTCCCATTACAGCTCAGAGAAATTCTGCTAAGCAGCAGTCTGGAAACAATTTCCATACCCTCAAACAAGCCTTTCACATCCCTACCAGGCTGATAACTTAGTTATTCTTACATATTCTGGCAATAACTAACATATCACACTCCAGTCACAAAACCTGAATTAAGGAACAGGAGTGCTGGATTGAGTAGTTCCATAGTAAATATAAAACAGGGCTGGTATCTTCTCCTGTACCTGGGTCATCTAAAAAACTAAGAGGAGCCACACAGGAATCTCTTCAGTGTAACTTTCAAGAGAATTCCAGAATTATTCGTGATTTTCCCAATATACTAAGTTTAGAAATTATCCCTAGGTCAAGGATCCAATTATAAGAGTAGAACATCTATCTATTCTTTTTCACTTCCCTATCTGTTCTTTTCCATCTCTCCTTCTTTTCCCTCAAAAACCCTCTGCTTACCACAACTTTCATTTACCCATCTCAAATCTGCATACTCAAGGTGTTAGGTCAAGGGTTTCTTTTCTCTCTCTTTTTTTTTTTCTTTCAAACACAACACAACTCTTCACTTTTTCTAACTCTCTGTTGTCATCATAAAAAATAAACATACCAACACTTAAAGCACATGTTTTAGCAAGAATTTACATAAATGTCACATTTAAAGAAATATCATAAAGCATGTAGTATTACAGGGTCTATTCCCAATTAAAACCTTTTAAGCACTACAACCTTAAAGCAAGCCTTTTGACAAGCAGGCTGCTTATCATACACTGAGATGAAAATCATTTATGATCATTTTAAACCCCCCAAAAAGACATTTTTGATCAATGTAAACACTCAAACCTATTATATTTTGTTTAACCTCTTATGATGGAAAGATAAATAAGGAGGAAAACAGTCTTCTTGAGATTAACATGGGCATTATGCAGAGATGGCAGGGACTCTGCACCCCTTAACTCAGGCAGGCTGTGGGCAGGGAAACTCCCTTTCCCCTGTAACAAAAGAGATACACCTCTGGCCACAGCGTGATAACCTAAACCCCAAGGATCCTAGACAGACCCCCCACTCACCAAAAGCCCAAGTACAAGGAGTCATGTCCACATTTTTGAAAAGGGGGCCTGGGGGCAACCCCTGATAGTTGCTTCACTCATGCTGCCAGGCCGTGCTGTGGAGGACAACCCCCAGGGCTGCTCCGCCCATGCTATCCCACTTGCCATGGATCCCATCTTAGCAATAAATCTTTCACACTTCTAAGCCTGGAGTCCTCCCCCCTCCCCAACTCAGGGGCTCACCATTTGCATCTCTAAAACAATTACACTGATAAACAAAAATAACTCGTTTTACAAGATATCCAGGACTTCTCTATCAATTTTTTACTTGCTCGAACATCTCCTTAAACCCTCTGAAGTATATAATTAAAATATGTTTAGCTTTAAATTCTTTAAAATCCCACTTATGTACTGTGTTGCTATATGAGTTCCCAAGTATCAAAGTGGAACAATTAAAAGTATTTTTCCCTTCACCAAGTGAGATCACTTTAAAATTTAAAATTTAGCATGTACCAAACCTTCATAATAAATTATTTTTAACAAAGTTCAGTTTGAACTCCACAACTACCAAACAACTTTAAGTCCTTTAGTAACTGAATTTCAAAGCTATTTACTCCTATTCCTTTCAGACCTCTGTTCAAAACAGAATAGAAACTCCAGTTTAGCTTCCTGTACCTCAAAGCATATTAAATTTCATCAATATTATTCCGATTTACACCTATTATTTCTTTAGCAATTACTCTTATTTCTTCAGGCTTCTCCTCCTTTATCACCATCATTGCAAAAGGAGGAAAGGTACTATATTTAATTGCATTAAATCCTATTAGCTCCTTAGGTTGGTCAAATTTTCTCTTGTTACTTTCATACAGTTTGCATATCATACAACCTTAACGTCTTCAGGTGGAAAACTCACTTCTCTTTATAGCCCAAATTGCATACATATTCTGTATTCATTCATCATTACTTTCTAGCAATTCAAGTCCAAATACATGTTAATAATCTCTAAATCACAAGTTCCCTCTTATACATTGTACACCTTTTAAAAACAGTTCATACAACCCTAATCAAATATAACACTGTTTAGAAATTCCACCTTTTCCAAATTTCAGTACCTGTATTATTAAATCTAACTTCTTGTGTGTCATATGATTACTTGTTGTTAGTTCTGACAGCACATATATTAAAAGACATCTCATTTTGAAAAATCCCAAATTTAAATTCTAGAATAAGTTCACCATTATAGCTTTTTCTGAGTGACTTTCACATTTACAAAGTAGCCAGCACAATTTCTGACCTCATAGAATAAACATTCCCTCTTTGTGTCAGACTGGCTATTAACCACATTTAGACAATTCTCAATTCACTGAAACCAAGGCTTAACAAACTTCTAACCATAAGTTGTTGTTGTTTTTTTCAATAAAATCTGGGTAATATTTCACATTTGACTGATAGTTACCACAATAAGTAAAATTACATTGTACCATATCAACGTCATTAGCAATCCTCAATCCTTAAAATCAAATCGTAAGTGAAACTGCTTTCAATTGTGGAGTAAGATCTCCCCCTTTTTTGCTCTGAATTTTTCTCTTTTTCATTCCCTTGGGGGCCCATCCAAAGGAAGAAAGAGGAAAAATCAGTTCTTTAGGATCCATGCTTAAAAAGAAATATTTGCAGTGAGAAAGCACACTGTCCCTTTCACTGAGGATACTCAGGTACAGTGATCAGCCATCTGTTTGGCTGAGCTGACTTCCTTGCCCCCTAACTTTCCCTGTGCTTTACACTCCAATTGATCTTACCTGTCTCTTTTCTTTGGCTGTGATGTAACAAATGCTTCTTACAGCACCTAAATAAATTGCTCTCTGTTTCTAGTGGGGGTTGAAAGTGAGCTGTTCTTAGGCTGGCTGCATTTCTTAAGGAAAGAGCTTTGAACTTACAGATCCCCTCCTATTCAGATGTTAAAATCTGCCTCCAGGTCTGGAATGTTTGCAGTTTTCCCTCTGAATTAACAAAGACACAGACCCAGCCAGTACTGATGAATTAGGGGACCTCTGAGCTGGAGCTGGGTTTTTGGGGCTGGGTAACCAGAACCTGGGAGGGTGTAACCGTTCCCTTGCTGGGATTAGACCCTTCCACAACCTTAAGAAGCCAGGGTGGAGGATTCAGTACTAAATCCTGCCAGGTTAAAATGTACGGCATTTGGTCTGGGTGTCCCGCACAACCCCGGAGTGAAACCCGACTGTGGATGGTAGAAATAACAGACTGTTGCCAAGTCCCACCACGGGGCCATCCAACCCCAAAGGCAGGCCATTCCGAATTACAAAAGGTCTGCAAGTTCCCCTTTTTTACTGAAAAGCCTAATGCACATGCACGGGTTTTGAAATCTGAATAATGACTTAGGACCAAGTCCAGGGGGGTTGAGTGACTCTGGCCCATCTTTAACCAATCAACAAAACACAGAAAAAGGACAATACAAAAGACAGACAAACAGAATGAAAAACAAAAAATTCTCTTTGTGGATCCAAACAAAATTTGAGTCGGGGTTGAAGCCTGCTCGGGGCTCCATCCCGCTCTCTCGGGTGTCCTTCCAAAAAAAAACCCAAAAAAACCAGCATCCTGCTGCTGCCCAGATGCGTCTGTCGTGGGACTTCTCTGGGAAGTTCCGCCAGAATACCCCTGGCTTCCTGGAACTGTTCCCCCAGGGAATCAAACCCTGACCTTCCCTCCCTCTCATGCTGAGGGAGTGACCTGCGCTCACTTACTCTGAGCGACTTCCTTGCACGCTCCCTTATCCCGAGAACAGCGACTTCCTGCGCTCTACACGGAGCGGCTTTCCCCTTCTCCCTCTTCACAGAGGGAGTGCCCTGACCTTTCCTCTCCCCCAGGGACTCCAATCCCTGAAGGTATGATCCAGATGTATTCCTAGTCTCCACAGCTTCCAAAGACTTCCCCTGCCCTCTATCCGAAGTGCTTCCTGGTTTTACCGGCCTACCTCCTCACGGAGAATAGAAACCACAGCGTGGACCGGTCCCAATCAGAAACAGGTGGAAATTTGGACACAAGGAGTCCTCAGTTTCCCCATCAATTATACAGTCACACACCAGACACACACCATTCACTGCTCACCTCTGGAAGTCGTCATGAAACCTAGGAGAGAGCTTTCTCTGTCTCAGTGGTCCCCAGGGGGTTGCACACCATCCCAGAACGAGCCCCCATATGTTAGGGTTCAAAATGGGTGGCCTCCAGAGGAACACACGAGACAATGCAATCAAAGCAGGAGAAAGCTTTATTGCCAGTACGCACTGGGGAAACTCAGCAAAGAGAG
>NC_058131.1:397364734-397460433 GCF_016433145.1 Gracilinanus agilis | reverse complement strand
TTCTTTCCTTCCTCTCTCTCTCTCTCTCTCTCTCTCTCTCTCTCTCTCTCTCTTCCTTTTTCTCCTGATAAATGCTCTTTCAGTGATGGCAAGTGGCTAAATGTGATTAAACACTATGTTCTCAAAAGAAGTAAAATTGAAAATCACTCAAAGGATACAGTGTAGATAAATGGTAAATCTGTGCAGGCCACAGCACAAGACATATGAGGAATTATACAAGAAGAGAAGTTTAAAGAGTGTCATCCAAGAAATACACAACTGGAAAAAAGATAGCCTTATTATGGTGCAAGAGCCAGCAACAATAGATGGACAGTCCATGTTCTCTATAGGTCTGTATGTATATCAATAGGATATAAGGAAAATACCCAGAATGTAGAGTAAATTCTCATTTGTAGATTTCTGTAAAAAGATATAAATAAGACTACACAGAATAAATAGGCATGGAGTGAATGAAATCTGTTTCAACTTCAGAGGCCTATTCACACCTTTCCCCCAGCCCCAATTAATCTAAGTAACTAGAATCCTTAAGCCTTGATGCTTTTATCAAGTGAAAATGCTTCTGAATGAGTCACAGAATCAATAAGTCAAAAAAGTACAAAGTAGGGTACCAACAGTTTCTAGACAGCTCTATTAAGTCAATCCATCAATCAACTACGTTTGAAGAGTGAAGTGATTTAAGCATTATAGAAATTCAGATGGCTAAATGTATTGGGATTAGATGAATGAGTTAGTCACAGACATATCTAATGTAGGAATATCAGAGATACAGATATGAGCAGGATGATAGGTGGTTCTATCTTGTGGAGTTTTCTTGTTAGCTTAAGTTCAGTATTGAAAAATATTCCTACATCATGCAACACTTATGAAAATTAGACTTACTTAGCTAGAACATAAAAAAGTTATTCAGTAAAAAATATAGAATAACATTTCTTTTGGGTAAATTTGGCTCATCTTTCTTTCATATAGCAATGGTCTGGTCAGCAAAGTAGAATATGAAAATTTGTGATCACCAAGTCTAAAAGGCCTCAGCTTCACGTAGGTGGGCCTTTCTGTTTCCTTGTAAGACTTGAAAACCATGACAATGCAATGAAAAATGATGCCAGAAAGCTGTATCAAGGAAATTGGAGGGACTTCTAGGCTAAGATGGCAACAGAGTAGAAGCAAGCGTCCTCTTCTCCTCACCACCCACTGATATAAAATGCCTCAAAATGACAAAAACCAAAATCAGATGAGCAAATAATACATATCTCCTGGCACTCTTTCTAAGCCTAGATGGCTTTTCCTTCATATTCTTCAACATAGAGATTGAGGACAAGGAATTGGCAGACTCTATGATCTCCATATCCATTTTCAGACTCTCTTTCTCAGTATCACTCAGATAATATGACTGCTTTAAAATTCACTCCATCCTGGAACTTCTGGGCTAAGATGGCCACAGAATAGAAGCAAAGGTCTTCCTCTCCCCACTACCTACCAATATAAAACATCTCAAAAGGATAAAAACAAAATTAGAAAGTGATGGGGCTCTTCTGTAGGGTGTAGCCTTGAAGGTAGGCAGGGTTTGGGCATTTCCAAGCTATAAGGGGGTAAAATTACTCTAGTGCTAGCTGATCACCCATACCCCACTTCACCTACAGCTCCAAAGTCAGAGCAAGCATGGGGAAATCTCTAGGTTCTTGGGGGACTGGCTGAGAATATTACAGACTTACCCCAGAGAGCAGAGAGTCTTGGGACTCCAGGAGGCTGAGGAACATGGAGACTGGGTGCAGAGATAGTACAGAGAGGGGCTAAAAACAGCAAATGCATCAGAGACTAAAAAATAGCCTAAGGGTAAAAACCTCTCTGTAGCTTGATACACAAAGACCTGCCTATCCTCCTCATTCAGATTTCTGACTGGGAAGGAAAGAAAAAACTAACACAGCAATACCTACCAACACCCCAAAACTACAATCTACACCAAAAAATAACAACTTTGACTCTGCATAAATTCTACAGAGAAAAACAACAATCTACAAAGAAGACAGCAAAGGATGACAAACAAGCAAACATATTCAAACTTTCCAAAAAAGGTAAAATTGGTCACAAACCCTCCAGAAAATCAGAATGGAGGTAGGAAACCAAGTAAGAAAGATAGAACAAACTTGGCAAGAAAAGTGAGAAATAGTTCAAAAAAGAAAATAGCAGTTTAAAAGACAGAATCTCCCACTTGGAAAAAGAAGTCCAGAAATCAAATGAAATGATAAACAAATTGGAGACCGTAACTGACCTACTAGAAGTGATAAAAAGCAGAATACACCAAACTGAATAGGAAAATCAAAAGATCATAGCTGAAAACCAGTCTTTAAAGACTAGAACTTGGCAAGTAGAAGCTAATGATCTCACAAGACATTTGGAATTAGTAAAGCAAAGTCAAAAGAATGAAAAAGTAGAAGGAAACATGAAATATCTCATTAAGAAGATGACTGACTTGGAAAACAGGTCCAGGAGAGACAATTTGGAAATCATAGGCCTACCTGAAAACCTAGAAATAAACAGAAATCTTGACATCATGCTACAAGAAATTATCCAAGAAAACTGCCCTGATGTCCTTGAACAAGAGGGCAAAATAGACATTGAAAGAGTCCAGAGATCACCCTCTACATTAAATTCTCAAAATACAACTCCCAGGAATGTAATTGCCAAATTCAAAAACTTCAAAGCTAAGGAGAAAATATTGTAAGAAGCCAGAAATAGACAATTCAGATATCAAGGAGCACCAATCAGTATTACACAGGATCTGGCAGCCTCCACACTAAATGACTGCAAGACTTGGGATATGATATTCAGAAAGGCAAGAGAATTGGATCTACAACCAAGGATCACCTACGCATCAAAACTGATTATATATTTCAAGGGGAAAGTATAGGCATTTAAAAAAATAGAAGATATCCAAGTATTTGCAAAGAAAAGACAAAAACTAAAGGGAGAATTTAATGTCCAAATACAAAAATCAAGAGAAATGTGAAAAGGTAAACAAGAAAGAGAGGGAAAAGAAAATTTTCTTTTAAGTGTTTCAGTAAGGTCAAATTGTTTATATTACTATATGGAAAAATGATATTTTTAACTCTCAAAGATGGTATTCACTATCATAGTAGTTAGAAGAATTATTCATACATAGTGGTTGGGGTACTAAGAGGTTTACGATGATATGTAAAAAAAGAATGGAGGGGTAGGAATAGAAGATGGCACCAAGAGAAACATGAAGGAATAAGAAAAATAGGATAAATTATACCACATAAAGAGGCACATAAGAAGGGGAGGGGAAGAATATTATTATAAGAAGGAGAGGAAGAGAGTGCTAATAGGTAATACTTAAACCTTACTCTCAGTGGAATCATCTCTGAGAGAGAAGAGCATCTAGATCCATTGGGGTATCAAATTCTATCTTACCCTAAAGGGAAGTTGAAAGGGAAAAACAAAGGGGAGGAGTGGGGCGGGAAATATCAAAAGGGAGGAAAAAAGATGTAGGAGGGAATTTAATAGACCCTAAAGAAAAATAAGAGGGGAATAAGAAGGCAGGGGGTGGGAATGGAAGTAATATAAGGATGCGGATAAGGGGGACTGATTAAAAGCAGAACATTGGTGTAGAAGGAAATAGAGAAAGAAGGAAGGGCAGGACTAGGAGAGGAAATCAAAATGATGGGTAATACACAGGTCATAATCATAACTTTGAAAGTGAATGGGGTGAATACACCCATAAAATGGAAGCAAATAGCAGAGTGGATTAGAAACCAAAATCCTACCATATGTTGTCTACAAGAAACATGTATGAGATAGGTAGACACACAGAAGGTAAAGGTAAAAAGCTGGAGCAAAATCTATTGGGCATCAACTGAGAAAAAGAAGGCAGGAGAAGCAATCATAATATCTGACAAAGGCACAGTAAAAATATATCTAGTTAAAAGAGATAGGGAAGGTAATTACATCGTAATAAAATTTAGTATAGACATTGAGGAAACAGTAGTACTCAACATGTATGCATCAAATGGTATAGCATCCAAATTTTTGAGAAACTATTGGAGCTTAAGGAGAAAATAGTAAAAATACACTAGTGAGAGACCTGAACCTTCCTTCATCAGATCTAGATAAATCAAACCAAAAACTAAACAATAAAAAGGTAAGAGATGTGAATGAATCTTAGAAAAATTAGAGTTAATAAATATATGGAGAAAAATAAAAAAGGACTAAAAGGAATACATCTTCTTTTCAGCAGCACATGGTACATTCACAAAGACTGACCATGTACTAGGGCATAAAAACATGGCAAACAAATGCAAAAGAGCAGAAATAATAAATACAATCTTTTCTGATCATAATGTAATAATAATAATAATAATTAGTAAGGGTACATGGAGAGGCAAATCAAAAATTAATTAGAAATTAAATTATATGATTCTCCAAAATTTGTTGGTTAAAGATCATATCATAGAAACAATAATTTCATTGAAGAGAATGATAATGAAGAGGCATCATATCAAAATCTATGGGATACAGCCAAAGTAGGACTCAGGGGGAACTTTATATCCCTAAATCCATATATTAACAAATCAGGGAGGGAAAAGGTCATTGAATTGAACATGCAAATTTCAAAACTAGAAAGAGAACAAATTAAAAATCCCCAAATAAAATCTAAATTAGAAATCCTAAAAATTAAAGATGTTATGATTAAAAATGATAAAGACTGATATAACAATATAAATTAATATTTTAATTAAAGCCATGCTGATAGAGATAAAATCATTAGGCCATATGCCTTTTAAGAATTCACATTGCCTCCACCATCTTTACCTTTTGTATCGCGTGCCTGCTAGCTAAGAGGAAGTTCAAAGTCACTTCAGGAGTCTATATCTCCTATCTTACATCATCATACTTCCTGTTTGCCATGAGGAATCATGGGAAATGTAGTCTCAAGCTCCCATGTGTCCACAAACACTACTTTTAAATGGCATCTCCCAAATTCCAATTATACAGAGAAATTAATAAAATTGAAAGTGAAAGAATTCTTGAATTAATAAATAAGACTAGTAACTGGTATTTAAAAAAAACAAATAAAATAGATAAAGTAGTGGTTAATCTAAAAAAAAAAGGAAAGAAGAAAACCAAATTAACAGTATCAAAGATGGAAAAGGTGACCTCACCTCTAACTAGAGAAAATGAAGATAATTACTGAGAACAATTTTGCCCAATCATATAGTAATAAATATGGCAATCTAGGTAATATAGACGATTATTTACAAAAAATATAAATTGCCTAGATTAACAGAAGGAGAAATAGAATACTTAAATAATCCCATATCAAAAAAGAAATTGAATAAGCCATCACAGAATTCCCTAAGAAAAAGCCCCTTGACCAGATGTATTCACAAGTGAATTCTATCAAAGATTTAAAGAACAACTACTCCCAACACTATACAAACTATTTGCCAAAATAAGCAAAGAAGGAATTCTACCAAATTCCTTTTATGACACAAATATGGTACTGATTCCAGTCAGGCAGACCAAAAACAGAGAAAGAAAACTACAGACCAATCTCCTTAATGAACATAGATAAAAAATTTTTAAATAGAATATATTAGTAAAAAGACTCCAGCAAGTGATTACAAGGATTATTCACTATGATCAGTTTGGATTTATACCAGGAATACAAGGATGTTTTAATATTAGGAAAGCCATCCACATAATTGACCATATTAACAACCAAACCAATAGAAATCATACGATTATCTCAATAGATGCAGAAAATGCATTTGACAAAATACAACAATCATTCCTATTGAAAATACTAGGAAGTATAGGAATAGAAGGGCCTTTCCTAAAAAAATAAACAGTATATATTTGAAACCATCAGCAGGCATCATCCACAATGGTGATAAATTAGAAGCCTTTCCAATAATATCAGGATTGAAACAAGGATGCCCATTATCACCTCTATTATTTAACATTGCACTAGAAACACTAGCTGTAGCAATTAGAGGAGAAAAAGAAATTTAAGGTATTAAAATAGGCAATGAGGAGACTAAACTATTACTCTTTTTTTTTAAATTTTTTTTTATTTTAAACCCTTAACTTCTGTGTGTATTGACTTATAGGTGGAAGAGTGGTAAGGGTAGGCAATAGGGGTCAAGTGACTTGTCCAGGGTCACACAGCTGGGAAGTGTCTGAGGCCGGATTTGAACCTAGGACCTCCCGTCTCTAGGCCTGGCTCTCAATCCACTGAGCTACCCAGCTGCCCCCAAAACTATTACTCTTTACAGATGGTATGATGGATTTACTTAGAGAATCCTAAAGAATCAACTAAAAAGATAATGGAAATAATCAATAACTTTAGCAAAGTTGCAGGATACAAAATAAACCTACATAAATCATCAGCATTTCTATATATTTCCAATACATCTCAACAGCAAGAGGTAGAAAGAGAAATTCCATTTAAAATCACCGTGGATAATATAAAATATTTAGGAATCTATTTGCCAAGACAAACACAGGAATTATATGAAGACAACTACAAAACACTTTCCACACAATTAAAACTAGATCTTTACAATTGGAAAAACATTAATTGCTCATAGGTAGGATGAGCTAACATAATAAAAATGACAATCCTACCCAAATTAATTTACTTAGTCAGTGTCATATCTATCAAACTACCAATAAACTTTTTTTTATTAAATTAGAAAAAAACTATAACAAAGTTCATTTGGAAGAATAAAAATCAAGAATATGAAGGGAAATAATGGGAAAAAAGATGTAAAGGATGGAGGCCTAGTAGTAGTAGATCCTAAAGTGTACTATCAGTAGTGGTCATCAAAACAATATGGTACTGGCTAAGAGACAAACGTATGGGACAATGGAATTGACTAATGGTAAATGACCTCAGTAAGGTAGTGTCCGATAAACCCAAAGACCCCAGCTTTTGGGACAAGAGCTCACTATTTGACAAAAACTGCTGGGAAAATTGGAAAACAGTATGAGAGAGATTAAGTTTAGATCAACATCTCACACCCTACACCAAGATAAATTCAGAATGGGTGAATGACTTAAATATAAAGAAGGAAACTATAAGTAAATTAGGTGAACATAGAATAATTTATCTGTCAGATCTATAGGAAAATAAAGATTTTAAGACCAATCCAGAGTTAGAGAATATTACAGAATGTAAAATGAATAATTTTTATTTACATTAAATTAAAAAAGTTTTTGTACAAACAAAACCAATGCAACCAAAATTAGAAGGGAAGCAACAAATTGGGAAAAATATAACAAAAACCTCTAACAAAGGTCTAATTGCTCAGATTTATAAGGAGCTATATTGATTGTACAAACATCAAGCCATTCTCCAGTTGATAAATGGGCAAGTGACATGAATAAGCAATTTTCAGATAAAGAAATCAAAACTATCAATAAGCACATGAAAAAGTATTCTAAAGCTCTTATAATTAAAAAATACAAATCAAAACAATTCTAAGGCACCAATTCACACCTAGCAGATTGGCTAATATGACAACAAAGGAAAGTAATACATGTTGGAGGGGATGTGGCAAAATTGGGACATTAATGCATTGCTGGTGGAGCTATGAATTAATCCCAACCATTCTGGAAAAGAATTTGGAACTCTGCTCAAAGGGAGCTAAAAGACTGCCTGCCCTTTGATCCAGCCATATCACTGCTGAGTTTATACCATAAAGAGATCATAAGGAAAAAAGGCTTCTACAAAAATATTTATAGCTGTGTTCTTTGTGATGGCAACAAATTGGAAAATGAAGGGATGCCCTTTGATTGGGGAATGGCTGAACAAATTGTGGAATCTGTTGGTGATGGAATACTATTGTAGTAAAAGGAATAAAGAACTGGAGGAATTCCACGTGACCTGGAATGACCTCCAGGAATTGATGCAGAGCAAAAGGAGCAGAACCAGGTAACCACTGTACACAGAGACAGATATACTGTGGCATAATCAAATGTAATGGACTTTTCTACTAGCAGAACAATTCTGAGGGACTTATGAGAAAGAACGCTATCCACATTCAGAGAAAGAACTGTGGTAGTAGAAATGCAGAGTTAAAAACATTCTGTTGTTCACATGGTTCAATGGGGATATGATTGGGGATGTAGAATAAATGATCACTCTAGTACAAATATTAATAATATGGAAATAGGTCTTGATCAATGATACATGTAAATCCCATTTGAACTGCTTTTTGGCTATGGGAGAGGTGAGATAGGAGAGTAGGGAATGAATATGAATCATGTAACCATGGAAAAAAATCTCCTAAATTAATTATTTATTTAAAAATTTAAGAGTGTGGTCCAGAATACAGTTATAACACAAGTTCATACAAAAGAAAAGTATGTGGTTTATGAACAGAGTGATTGAGTGCCAGTTAAAAGACTTAGATTCCAGTTTTCATCTTGATATGGCCTATTTGACCTTATATAACCCATAGTATTAATTTATTTACTTGTAAAATACCAAGTCAATCCCTCAACAAGAACTTTTTAAGCATTGATTATTTGCCAGGACCACTGTGCTAGGCAGTGGGATTACAAATATCAATAGAGATTCCCTTTACTCAGGGAGTTAACTTTCTAATGGAGGGAGATAACACATAAATAAAAGGTGGAAAAGGGTTTGGGAAGAGATGAAGGCCTGTAGTACTGGGGCAATGTAGAAAACATCCAAGAGGAGAGTCAGGAATGTGGAGGGGAAGGAAGGAACTAAAGAAGGACTCATGTTTACAGCTGTACATAAGATATGGTCCCTAGCCTTCCTTTAAATCAAACATCCAGTCAAATGCAAGTGTGGCTTCCAAAAGCAGATAATAGTCCCCCTTTTGGTGGAGATACTTCTCCTTTCTGTATTTTTTGAAGGTAGGGAATAGAATGCAATGATTAAAAGAAATGGACATGAATAGTTGGAAATTTTTCAAGAAAACTACTTTGAAATTATTTTCTTTGATTTTTTCTATTTTTTTTCATTTGATTTCTTTCCAGATAGGTTTAATCTCCAGGGAGTTGCTTTTGTTTTTGTTCACAGACAAGTGCTCTTAAAGATTATTTTTTGACTTTCTTCCTCTTTTTTTCCATTTCATAAAAATGAGTTGTTTATTTTCTACTTTTCCATCAATATTTTAAGAAGACATGAACAAGGGTTATACAACATGGATAGACATGGGTAGGTCACAACTGGCATCCTTTGAAGGGATACTTGCAGCAGTGAGATCACAGATACACAAAGAGTAGAAGAGATAGAATTGGTCCATGGGGGTCATCCCAGGGTTTATGGGCCTAGAAACCTGTGGTTCTTTAAAATTAGAAAAGTATCCCAGTATTATGTATGAGAAGGAAGCTTTTCAGCAGTATATATCAGCTGAGGATATGAGGAACAAATTAATACTCACCAGGGAGGAAAAAAAGGAATTTTGCAGCAGTGAAGGCTATCCCAATAAAGTTGTATGTGAAGTAATATCCAGGCCTGACTCCACCCCTATTAGGGAGAACCTAATCTTATAGATAGTTACCTCATTACTTATTCTTAAGGATGGGGAGGAAAGAGAGGGAAAACATTTATTAACAACTGCTATGCACCAGGTATATACTAAGTGTTTTACAAACATCTGAAAAAAATGAATCACAAAGTGTCAGAAAGGTATTATTAAAATTATATTGACAAGTAAAAAATTAATTAAATTAAAAGCAAACAAACATATAAAAATATCATCTCATTTGATTTTCACAATAGTCCTTGGGAGTAGGTGCTATTATTATTCCTGTCTTAGAGTTGTAAAGACTGAGACAGTTGAAGAAGATAGCAGTTAAGTGACTTGCTTAGGGTCACACAACTATTAGGTGTCTGAGGCTTGGTTTGAATTCACATTTTCCTGATTTCAGTCCCAGGGCTCTACCCAGTATGTCACCTACCTGTCTAATTATAAACATATGCCACCCAAAACTTGTTGATTGTGTGTATACTTTGGATCCTTAATCTGGGATTCACTGATGTGTTTTCTAGGAGGCCTCTAGACCTAAAGAGGAAAAAAAAATCTTTATTCCAAGATAATTCATTTGCTTTATGGTCTTACCTATTTTATTTTATGCATTTAAAAACATTATTCTGAGAAGGTGACCATAGGCTTCACTGAACTGCTAAAGGATCCACAACATTTTTAAAAAAAGAGTTAAAAATCTCTTCTCAACACAGTGTGAAGCAGCCAAATGAATTGTAAAAGTGAAATCAGCAGGCTTAGGAAATCACTTCTATGTGGGGGGGGTGAGGGACAGTGTGGAGTCTGGGATGATTCCGAGGTTGTTACCCTGATGCACTGGGAAGATGACTGTTAATAGGCAAGGTAGGAGGGAAGCATTTAGGAAGAAAGATAACAAATTGTGATCTGGATATTTAGCTTCAGATGTCTATTGAACATCGAGCTTGAGATGTTTGAAAGGCAAAAGGAGATGTGAGTATGGAGGTCAGTAGAAAGTCTGGGGCAGGAAAGGTAGATTTGAGAATCATCAGCATAGAGATGGTAAATAAATCCACGGGAGCTGGTAATATTACCACATGAAGGTGAATAGAGGGAGAAAAGAAAAGGACCAAACTCTGAGGGACATCTACAGTTAGAAGATATGATCTGAATGAGGGTCTAGCAAAGGAGCCTGAGATGGAGCAGTTAGGAAGGTAAGAGGAGATCTAGAGGGGAATGTTGTCCAAAAACCTAGAAGAAAGTATCAAGGTCTAGAGTGATTAATAACAATAATTATCAATAATCAAAAAATTATTAACAGTGTCAACATCCAAAGAGAGATCAAGGAGAATGACATTTGAGAAAAGGACACTGGATTTGGCAACTAAGAGATCAGATAGGAAGTGTTGAGACAAGTAGGTATCCTGCTGTTTCATTGTAATCTGATTTTTAGCACGTAAAATGGGAGAAAGTTTTGAAATCAAAGACTACATTGACATTCTATAAATTAATTCTCAAATTCAGCTTCATTTGAAATAAAATTTGTGTGCTAAATGCCATTATAGTAGTAGATATGCTCCCAAATATATAATAGTTCCTGTATATAGTCAGAGAGTAGGAGGAGTTGGAAAAAAAATATTGTGGGCTGTCAGAATCTTATTTTCCATTAGAAAGTTGAAGCAAATATTTTTCCCAAATCACAAACCAACTGAATCATCAAATATAGAGTCTGATCACAACCGTTAGTTTGAAAACAACATTAAATGAAGTTATGAATGGGACTCCTAACCTTTAATTGCTTTTAGCCACAATGGGGGCCCTATAAAGTCTGAGTAGTTTTTTTCCACTTTTCTCTAGTTTCATTATATCTTCAAGGGACCCTCAGGAACCTCAAACATGAGAGCAGGATTCTAATTCAATAGTAAATGAATTCAGTATTGATTCTTTGTACACTCAAGTCCATAATACAGTAGGTAAACAGACAAGCTGTTCTCAATAATAAAAATTAATATGAATTACAAAGCAATTGGGAATGACCAAATGAAACAGTCTAGTGGTTTTCTGGTTTGTTTGTTTTTGGTAAACTAGTAAAAATACATAATGTCTGGAGAGATGAGAACATGTTTTGTAAAATGAAATCTGTCAATGATGTACTTTAAAGTATGATATAATACTAGGGTTTAATGCTCATTTTCTATAATTAGGATTCCAGAGACAAAGGGAGATCGGTCCATACAACTCAATTCACTGAATAACCAACCAGTCATAGCCCACTTTAAAATATTAGACATATACTATTTTCTGAACTGAATATATGATGGGTGAATTATTTAAACTCTCTTTTATCTGTAACACGGAATAATATTTGCACCCCTACCTCAAAAATTTGTTAAGAGGAAAGGGCTTTGTCAGTCTTAAAGAATTACAATAAATTTTACCTATTATAGAGAGGGGCATCCTGTGTTATCATTTGTAAAGCTAAGTCTCCAGGGCCATTTATGGTAAGTCATGTGGGCTCTGGTTCAGGGCAGAAGGAGGTGGCACTGGGATGATATAGTAATTTCTTGATTCTTATGAGAGTATCAGAGGAAGGGAATGAATCACAACGAATTGATCACTGAACCAGAAAGAGTCACCCTTTCAGGAAATTTTAAACGGAGAAATATTTTATTTTGCTTTCCCCTTCCTTTCTCCCCAATTTGTGGTGTAAACTTCAGAAATCTCTCTCTCTCTCTCTCTGTCTCTCTTTCTCTATATGTTTCTGTCTCTTTCTCACTCTGTCTCTGTGTGTGTCTCTCTGTCCATGACATACATTGCCTAAGTGAGCTTGAGCTTTCCCTCATTATAGGTGACCAAACAGTCATTTGCAGATGGACATTTTGAGACTGGGAGACAACCTTGTATAATTAAAGGGTTTGGAAGCTCGTGGCTCCCTTTGTTGGTAATAGCTGAAGGTGCTCCCTCACTACTATGATGGTTCTTAGAGAAGATTATTAGTGACAGGGGCATCGGATGTGACAGGGCATCAGATGTGACAGGGGCATCAGATCTTGTCCTCACCTGGCTTGCCAGGAGATGTGGACATTAAAGTTCAGGCAGTGCAGAACCAAGATGAAGGTCAACTGTCTATTCAGCAGCTCTACTCAATGTCCTATAATTTCGTTCTAAGAATTGGCCCCCTAGAAAATTATAATGGGATTTGTAGACATTGATAAGTTTAAATCTATCAATGTATTCAAGTCTTCTTTTTCTTAGGCATGTCTTGTCTGTGCAGGAAATAGACAGTTGTCCTATACCTATTCTACTTTGTATGTTGAACCCTTTCTACACGTTTGTGGGAACTCTAAATTTTATGTGACTTTTTCTGGGATTTTTAGGAATGAATTTTTTTTTTTGGCATCAGAGAATGCAAAGAAAAAAGCCTCATTCTGCGGTAGGGTGCCATGCTCCTGAGGATTGAAGCTGGTTTGCATTCATGAAGCCAGAGCTAAGTGCATCTTAGTGTGAGCATGAATGCCTGAACCTAGCTGAGCCTATCAGTCTGTTGTTATACTCAGAGAACATCAACCCATCAAGGCACAGATTTGGAATCTACTTAGGATCATTATCTGCTATATCTTATAGTCCCAGATAGATGCCTGAGGTTCAGAGTGGTTTTCTGACTTATCTGTGGCCATATATCTAGTAATATCATAGATAGGATTTGAACCCCAATCTTTCTGGCTTGAAGTCTATTTCTTGACTATTTACTAGGTCAGATTGCCTCTGAATTTGTATTATTATTTTAGATTCTTAACAAATACACATTCACGTGAACTGAGTCAAATTTAATTGAATCACATCATTTATACCAGAAATAATCTAGTGTGACATAAAGAAATTTACAGTGCAATATGGGTTAATGGGGTTTCATGTGCTCTGCACATAAGAGATATTCAACAAATATTTGTTAATTATTTTCCTAAAGCTTGTTAACTCAGACTGACAATGATTATTTTAGTCAATTATGGACCCCTGAGAAGTCATCTTCCAGGAGTTCCAAAACTAGTTCCAAAAAAGTCCCAAATCTCCCCAACCCCTGCCCCACCACCCACCATTCTCCCACTACTACTATGAACTTGATCTTTAAGCATGTTTCAGAAACTCCAGGCCTGGAAAGTCTCAGGTCACCTAGTTTTTATGTCATAGGGCATGTATTGCATTTGTGTCAGCAAAGCTAGACTTTGTTCCAATCTTAATTCTCAGGGCCTCAGGATTTTTCTGCAAAGGTTCTGTGCTACTCTTAGAAAATCCACTCAAGGCCAGGGCCTCTCAAGTGTCAAGGCTATTTAGGTTAACAAAAGGCAAAAGATTTGAATTTGGGAAGGGTTTATGCCTCATAGAGCATCCAGGTAGGTGGTTCTATTGGCATGATACGGTTCACTTAAGGGACTGGGCAATGAAAGTGTGCTAGGATGGAATTGGGGAGAATGAATGGGGAAGTAAACCTCGTCAATCAGGATCTCAGGATACCATCCATTCGCAACTTGCCAATCTTTCTAGCAAATTAGAATCAACCATCAAATGAAAATGCTAAATGAAGTCTTTTAATATGTTCAGCTCTGTGGGCTTCAAAAATCTTTGACATCAAAGTTGTTTGTGAAGTTTGGGGATTTTGAACACTTTTATTCAAAGCCACAGTGCTGCAAAATTCATGTATCATGCCAAACAAAAGCAATTCTTTGAGAGAATTTGAGTGACAATGTGAAGTTTCATAAAGCTAATCTTATGTCAATGCATAAATAATAAATAAAAATTTTCAATGTTCACAAGAGAGAATTGATATCTTCTGGATTACTTGTTGAAGGACCAAGAAAGCAACTGGTACAGGAACCCTAGTCTTTGATTATGAGCCTTCAATCTGTATTGCTGACTGACTGACTGACCAAGAAGATATGGGTTATTTCTTTTCAGTATTAAAGAAGGTGACAAGGAGCAGCAAGAAGAATATAGCGAAAAGAAAAATTGGCTGAGATCCAGAAGCACTCAGTTCAAATCCTGGCTTCAGTATTTCCTCACTTTGTGATATGGAACACATTAATTGAATTATCAGAGCCTCAGTTTCTACACCTATAAAGTGAGGGTAACAGTAAAGTAAGCTTTGAAAAAGACATGTTTAATGAAGTTTTGAAAATAAAATAAGGCAAGTAAGTTTTCCATCTCATAAGATGTTTTCTCTGGCTTTGTTTCCCACCAACCACAGAAGCTCTACCTTACCTTCTTATAGGGAAAACAGTTTGCAAACATTAAAGGAGCCATATAAAGGAGCCATTAATTATTATTAACAATAGTGATTTAGTTGAGAAGGTGAAGTATATTGAGTTTGAAATATAATTATTGTGGTGAACCCAGAGGACTAGAATTTAATCTTGCAATTTTCTCTGTGTTTCTTGTATTATAGATCTATTCAGCAACCAAGTATGGCAGTTCTGTGTCTAGTCCACCTACAGTACATGAATAAAAATATAACAGGATGCTATAGGTAAATGCCCATCGGTGGATAGAATTCCTTAATGCTCTCCTCAATTCTTTGGCAAGCTAACTGACCCTGCAATGGACTAGGTCTAGATTTTGACTAGCAAGTTTACTGGGTGCTGGCCATCAAGAAAAAAGTGTGTGCCTGGAGGTAAAAAGAGAAAAAAAGCTATGGAGCAAGGAAAATCCCATGAAGCAGCTTCAACAAGTAGGCAGAGAAGACTGGGATAGCAGAAACTCTGAGGAGCATTTTTCATGGAAGTAGGACTCAAACTGTGGTTATTAATTAGGTTGCCAAGATCAGACTCTAGGACAAGAAGTTGTGTCTGGAAGACGCTGTTTTTGCTGAGCTAAACTAGTAGGGCAGAATGAAGGCTCTTGATTCCTTAGCTCCTTCCTCCCTTGTTTTCCTCTCTTTCTCTTCTTTAAAATGTGTCTGTTCCTGAAACCAGTCTCTGTTTATTTAATATTTATTTATCTTTCTCTTCATTTTTGTCTTTAAAGCTAGTCTTTAAAAATAAATTACATTAACCATTGTATTGCTGATGTATGTTTTTCATTACTCAAACACAGTTGAGAAATACAATAGAAGAGAAAAGCTTGAGAAGAGTGAAAAAGACAAATAGATTTTTTTCAATTGCAATACATACATCTGCCAGGACACTCTTCCTGGGTATGAATTTAAATATGTAGAAAGAGAATTATGCATTGATTTTTACAATTTTCTCATAGCAGAATAGAAAGAAAAACCAGTGGAAGGAGCCAAAAGAGTGGTTAAACAGAATTTCATACCTTGGGTGAAGAGCTAAAGGATTGGCTAGAAAAGAATAAACTGATCCACACAAGCCTGGGTAGAAGAAACAGAAAGAGACACAGAAACTGAAAGAGAGAGAGAGAGAGAGAGAGAGAGAGAGAGAGAGAGAGAGAGAGAGAGAGAGAGAGAGAGAGAGAGAACTGTTTGCCACGATTCCAACATAGCCTGACCTCTCTTTCATTGCAAGAAATGACCAGGAGAGATGAGTCTAGTTTATCAGAGATTGGTTCAAATCATCTCAAGGTAAGGGTAGATTGCATAGGGATTTAAGAGAATAACACTGGGAATTTCCACACATCAGTGAGCATATATCTCAAGCATCTTGTTATAAAAGCAAAATCATCTCCTTCGACGCTATATGTGAAGGGATCATACTACTATGATAATATGTGAGAATTCCTTGAGTCCTCTGCCTCAGGAGGAGTCAAAATGTATGTTTATTTATTTCACTATAGTTTATTATTCTGTTATTAGGATCCTTATTCCACTAGAGTTGTCACTGGAATAGGAAGACTTGGATGATATAGTTTCAGTCCATTGGTAGTATGCTGATCCTGCATGGGATATCAGGGTGTGTATAGCACTGGCATGTGTGTTTCTAAGGACTACAGAGAACACAGCTGTTGTAGCCTAGCTGTAATGATTGTTCCATACAGCTGTTCTGCTGAAGTCAATGCTGCAAAGAGGTAAATATAATTCCCCTTAAATGAGTGAAGGCTTTCACGTCTTAACAAAGGCCAATGATAAGAGCCTGAGAGAACTCTAGTTTCTAAGGGTCTGGTTTAGGAATCTCCTCTCCAACCATCCATCCATCCATGGTGGAAATGGGAAGGTAGGGGGTGTGTGTGTGGAGTTCTAATGAGAAGCAACAAAGGAAAACATAAAAACAAAGAACCTTAGAAATAACTGGTGCACGAGTATCTTTTACAATAACTTCAGTAATCATCTTATTTCTGCTTGAACCCCTCAGAGATGAGAAACTCACTACTTATTTGACAGCCCTCCTCAGATAGCAGGATGCCTTTTTAACTTTTTTCTTCTCCCACAGGGGACACTAGTGCTGAATATCTGTCTGGAAACTTGACTACTAAAAGCCATTAATATATCAACTTCCTTTCCATCTTGACAGCCATCCCTCCACCCCTCCCACCTCAAGAAAACAGCACCAAAATAGTCACAGAACATAAAATATTTAGGAAATAAGTGAGAGTCAATTTGTTTAAGAGATCTTCAAAACTTCATCATTTTTTTGTAAATCATGCTTTAATTTCTTCCCTTAAGTCTCTTCCCATGACTCACTATTCCAAAAGAATAGTGCATATGTTCCCTTGTGCATCTTATTGGACACCAGTATTTTAATTAACGTGATGCCCTGACAGTCAGAATGCCTATCGTGCTGGGCATCATCTGTTAATTAAAACTCTCAAGGAGAGTCATCTCAGAGTCAAACAATGTCAGGCAGGACTTTGTAATCAAAAGGCACCATAAGTATATCTTCAGAGTTTCATCAGTTTCTGGTTGGCAGTTGTCACAAAATTCAGCTTTTGCTTTTACCATAAATCAAATGCCAAAGTGAAAAATTAGTACCATTATCATTTATAGCTTTCCTTACATCACTGACTTCCATTACATAGTCATACTTAGTTCTCTGATCTTCTTACTCTCTTGTGCTTTGAGAAGCAAAGCAAATTAATTGAAAGATCAAAGAATTTTGGCCAGAGGAACTGGGTTCAATTCCAGGTTTTACTAGTTTTAAAACCCTGAACAAAACATTAACACTGAATGTTTTCTTCAGTAAAGGGAGACAATGACATTTACTATTTGCCTTGGAAAGTGTGGTAGGAGAAATATTCTAACCCTTCCCCTATTGCAAGAAAGACTAGTTTTTCGTTGAATGGTATTGAGGCATTTCTCAAAAACTTATTGATGTAGGGGACTAAAATTAAGTGTTGACATTCTTCGATGAGTACAAAATATCTACAAAGATTAGGGGTGCAATGGTGCTGAGGGTCACAATAGGTAACTCAAAGAAAGAGGCTTCACTCAATTGAATCAGCTCAATGAATCCACAATGACTATCCTTCCTTATTGAATAATTTGTCCTCCAATGCCCAAGTATCTCTTTTGATTAACTGTTGAATGACCTGCATCTGTCTTTTTAAAATTCCAATATCATATATTAGGATAATGCAAAAGAAAGAAAAACAGAGTCAGAGTGACAGGGATAGAGAGGCAGAAATAGAGAGGCAAAGGTAGAGAGGGACAGACAGACAGACACAGACACAGACACACAGACAGAGACCTAAAGAGAGATACACAGAGAGAGGTCCCTGTAGATATTTTCTGATTTAGGTTTAGAAACTGAAACCTTGTCGTTCTGAACTTTCTTCCAGTGACCTGGCTTCTGCTAATGTTTAGACTACCAATCTGAGGTCATGAAGGAGATTGTGAAGGTTAACTATCTTTCTACTTCCCTGATGTCTACAATTGTCTGGCATTCCTATACAATTTCTCTATTTCTCTAAGATGGTAATTCCTGACTTGACTTTTGTATAAAACAAAGATATATGATATTATAACTTTTGAGATTCTATTAGTTAATATATATAAGGATTTCAAGAGAAGTCAGTTAACAGCCTTTGGTATAGAGTATCAGGGAAAGGAATTATATTTTCCATCATTCTTCTCCCAACTAAGCTAAAGATTGAACCAACTAAGAAAATCTTATGGTTTTGATTTGCATTAATATTCCATATAAGCTTTCCAACAGTAGAAAGTCATATGATTTAGGAATATTCACCTAGAGGTGAATAATAACTAATAATAACTATGAGGTCATGAGTAATAAGAGTCCATTACTTTAGAGTTGTAGACCTTTCAGTGACCTTGAAAGTAAGAGTAGAGTGGAGACATAAACCAAGGAAAAGTATATCTCTTAGGCTTCCCAGTAGAAGAAGAATGGTATGGGTTAGGAAAATAAGACCTGTTTTTAGAGTTAGATTGCTCCCTCACCTAAACTTCCAAAACTGACCTTACATTACTTGTTACATAACCTGTACATTACATAAATCTTATAGGATAAATTATACTCTTAATGCACTTTTTTACTACTGTCCATATGCTCCTGAGAAAAATGCATATGGTACATATGTTGTATGGTGACAGAATGGGGAAAGTTATTGAATCCAAAGAGTATCTACATGTGGTACACACACATACACACATACCACAGAAAGTAAAACTAAATTTGGTCTTGTCAGAATTAAATTAATGTGCAATACTTGAAGTATTATATTTATAAAATTTATTATCTGGTTTCTGGGTTAAGATGGCAGCAGAGTAAAAAGCAGCTGCTTAACCTCTCCTAAGCTACACATACAGGACTCTGCAAGAGGACATAAAAACAAATCCAGATGAATGAAGGGACCCCACAACAGGGCACAGCACTGAAGATACGTGGGATCAGGGCATTTCCATGCTATAAAGGGGTGAAATAGATCTCACTAAAAAGTGACCTAAGCAACCCCCTTCCCCCCAGCTACAGTGCCAAAACCAGCTCACAAGAGTTAGAGAAAGTTTGGGGCATTCATTAAGATCTTGGCAGCTCACCAGGGCAAGCTCCTGTAAGCAGCAAGACTAAGACCCCAAGAGGCTAAAGAACCAGACTTTGAACACTGACCTTGAGCTCAGGCATGGACTCAGGCTCAGACTCTGAGTCCAGGTGCAGACCTTCGCTGGGGACTCAGTCCAGAGGGATGCATGACTGTGGAAGCAACGCCCTGAGACTATTAAAGGAGCTTCAGGCAGAGGAACAAGCAAGGGGACCAACAAGAGGCTTGACCCTGAGAACAACTAGACCTGAGACCTCAGGTGTCTAAAGAGCTCCTGAGTGTGAGAATAAAGCTGAGAGGGCTCTTGGCTAACAATGGCAAGCCAGTCACAAGAACCTCTAAAGAGGAAGATCAAGGAGAAATCTTTAACACTCGACAACTTTTACACAGAAAAAACCCAGACAACAGAGCAAAAGGCTGAGAAAAACAAACAAGTAATCATATCTAAAATTTCCCAAAAAATGAAAATTGGTAACAAGCTCTTGAAGAGTTCAAATCTGAGAATCTCATGAGAAATATGGAAGAGATTTGGAGAGAGAAGTGGAAAATAGCTCAAAAGGAAATTAACAGGTTAAAAGACAGAAACTCCCAATTGGAGAAAGATGCCTCCAAATCAAAAGAATTGATAAGCAAATTGGAGACCAAAATCAAACAGCTGGAAAACAGGATAGACCAAATCAAAAAGGAAAATCAAAGGTTATAGCAGAAAACCAGTCTCTAAATACCAGAATTCAGCAAGTAGAAGCCAATGATCTCTCAAGACAGCAAGATCAAATAAAGCAAAGTCAAAAGACAGATAAAATAGAAGGAAACATGAAATATCTCACTGAGAAATTGACAGATCAAGAAAATAACAATTTGAGAATCATTGGTCTTCCTGAAAAAGCAGAAATTAATAGAAATTTGGACTCCATACTAAAAGAAATTATTCAACAAAACTTCCCTGAAGTTCTATAACAAGAGGGCAATATAGACATTGAAAGCATCCATAGATCACCCTCTACACTAGACCCAGAAAAGACAACCCCCCAGGAATATAATAGCCAAATTCAAGAGCTTCCAAGTAAAAGAAAAAAATTAGAAGAAGCCAGAGACAATTCAGATATCAAGGAACAACAATCAGGATCACACAGGATCTGGCAGTCTCCACACTACAAGACCACAAGGCTTGGAATATGATATTCAGAAAGGCAAGAACACTGGGTCTACAGCCAAGGATCATCTACCCATCAAAACTAACCATATACTTCCAGAGGAAAGTATGGGCATTCAACAAGATAGAAGATTTCCAAGTATTTTCACAGAAAAGACAAGGACTAAATGGAAAGTTCAATATCCAAAGACACAAACCAAGATAAACATGAAAAGGTAAATAAGAAACAGAGGGAAAAGAAAGAAACTCTTATTTTAAAATTTGCCTCTTTAAGGACTTTAATAAGATCAAATTATTTGCATTCTTATATGGAGAAATGTTAGGTTTAATCTTCAAAAACTGTAATCACTATTATACTAATTTGAAGAATTATTCACAAGGAGATATTGGAGTACTAAATGGTCTAAGATGAGAGGGGGTGAATAGTAGATGGCACCAAGAGAAACTTGAATTTATAAGAAAAATAGGATATTCCATACCACACAAAGAGGGCATGGGAAGGGGAGGGGATGAATACTATTATAAGAAGGAGAGGAAGAGAGCATTAAGAGGTAATATTTAAACCTTACTCTCAGCAGAATTAACCCTGAGAGGGAAGAGTAGTTATATCCATTGGGATATAGAATTCTATTTAACGCCACTGAGAAAGTCAGAAGGGATTAAACAAGGGGAGCAGGGAAGTGGGGAGGTCAAAAAAGGGAAGGGAGGCAAGGGGGGATGGAATTCATTAGGCCTTAAAAATAAAAAGAGGGGAATAATAAGGAAGGGGGTGGAAAGAGAAGTAAATCAAGGGAGGGGACAAGGGTGACTGGTCTAAAACAAACCACTGGTTTAAAAAGGAAATAGCATAAGAAGAAGGGGTAGAACTAGGAGAGGATACAAAAATGTTGGGGAATACACAACTGATAATCATAACTCTGAATATGAATGGGATGAATTCACCCATAAAATGGAAGCAAATAGCAGAGTGGATTAGAAACCCAAATTCTACCACATTTTGTCTACAAGAAACACATATGAGGTGAGTTGACACACACAGGCTTAAGATCAAGGGCTGGAGCAAAATCTTTTGGGCTTCGAATGAGAAAAAGAAGGCAGGAGGGGTGATCATGATTCTGACAAAGCCAAAGTAAAAATAGATATGATTAAAAGAGACAGGGAAGGTAATTACATCCTGATAAAAGGCAATATAGACAATGAGGAAATAACAGTTCTCAGTATGTATGCAACAAACGGTATAGCAACCAAATACCTAAAGGAGAAACTGGCAGAGCTCAAGAAGGAAATAGATAGTAAAACCATACTAGTGGGAAATCTAAATATCCTTCTTTCTGATCTAGATAAATCAAACCAAAAAATAAATGAGAAAGAGAAAAGAGAAGTAAATGAAATCCTAGAAAAATTAGATTTAATAGATATGTGGAGAAAAATAAATAGGGACAAAAAGAAATACACTTTATTTTTAGCTGCACATGGTACATTCACAAATATTGACCATGTAATAGGGCATAGAAACATTGCAAACAAATGCAAAAGAGCAGAAATAACAAATTTAACTTTCTCAGATCATAATGCAATAAAATTAATAATTAGTAAGGGCACCTGGACAGGCAAATCAAAAACTAATTGGAAATTAAATGATATGATTCTCTAAAACCAGTTAGTTAAAGAAGAAATCATAGAAACAATCAATAATTTCATTGAAGAGAATGACAATGATGAGACATCCTACCAAACTCTGTGGGATACAGCTAAGGCAGTACTCAGAGGGAAATTTATATCCTTGAGTCATGCATATTAACACATGAGAGAGGGCAAAGATTAATGAACTGGGTATACTAATTAAAAAATTAAAAAGGGAACTAATTAAAAATCCACAGCTAAAGGCCAAATTAGAGATTATAAAAATTAAAGGAGAAATCAATAAAATTGAAAGTAAAAGGACTATTGAATTAATAAATAAGACTAGAAACTGGTACTTTGAAAAATTAGACAAAATTGACAAAGTACTGGTCAATCTAATTTAAATAAAGGAAAGAAAAAAACCAAATCATCAGTATCAAAGATGAAAAGGAAGACCTCACCTCTAATGAAGAGGAAATTAAGGCAATCATTAAAAACTATTTTGCCCAATTATATAGTAATAAATATAGCAACTTAAGTGAGATGGATGAATATTTACAAAAATATAAATTGCCTAGGTTAACAGTAGAAGAAATAGAATATTTAAATAATCCCATATCAGAAAAAGAAATTGAACAAGCCATCAAAGAATTCCCTAAGAAAAAATCCCCAGGACCAGAAGGATTCACAATTGAATTCTATAAAATTCTATAAAACATTCAAAGAACAACTAATTACAATACTATACAAACTATTTGATATAATAAGCAAAGAAGGAGTTCTACCAAACTCCTTTTATGATGAAAAATATGGCACTGATTCCAAAGCCAGGTAGATCAAAAACAGAGAAAGAAAACTACAGACCAAACTCCTTAATGAACATAGATGCAAAAATATTAAATAGAATACAAGCAAAAAGACTCCAGCAAGTGATCAAGTGGGTTATTCATCATGATCAGGTGGGATTTACACCAGGAATGCAAGGATGGTTCAACATCAGGAAAATCATCCACATAATTGACCATATCAACAAGTAAACCAACAAAAACCTCATGATTATCTGAATAAATGCTGAAAAAGCCTTTGACAAAATACTACACTCATTCCTACCAAAAATACTAGAAAGTATAGGAATAGAAGATCCTTTCCTAAAAATAATAAATAGTAAATATCTTAAACCCTGAACAGTATATATCTTAAAGCATCATATGTGATGGGGATAAATTAGAAGCCTTTCCAATAAGATCAGGTGTGAAACAAGGATGCCCATTATCACCTATATTATTTAATATTGTACTAGAAACACTAGCAGTAGAAATTAGAGAAGAAAAAGAAATTAAAGGTATTAAAATAGGCCATGAGGAGACTAAGCTATCACTCTTTGCAGATGATATGATGGTCTACTTAAAAAATCCTAGAGAATCAACCAAAAAGCTAGTAAAAACAATCAACAATTTTAGCAAACTTGCAGGATACAAAATAAATGCACATAAATCATCAGGATTTGTATATATTTCCAACATATCACAGCAGCAAGAGGTAGAAAGAGAAACACCATTTAAAATCACTCCAGACAATATAAAATACTTAGGAATCTATATACCAAAACAAACACAGGAATTATATGAAAACAACTACAAACCACTTTCCAAACAATTAAAACTAGATTTAAACAATTGGAAAACATTGAATGCTCATGGGTAGAATGAGCTAACATAATAAAAATGACCATTCTACCCAAATTAATTTACTTATTTAGTGTCATACCTAGCAAACTACCATAAAACATTTTTACTGAATTAGAAAAAAACTATAATAAAGTTCATTTGGAAGAACAATAGATCAGGAATATCAAGGGAAATAATGAAAGAAAAATGTGAAGGAAGGTGGATTAGCAGTACCAGATATTAAACTATGATATAAATCAGCAGTCATCAAAAAATATGGTACTGGCTAAGAGATAGAAAGGATGATCAGTGGAATAGACTTGGGGTAAGTGATATCAGCAAAACAGTGTATGATAAACCCAAAGAGCTCAACTTTTGGGACAAAAATCCATTATTTGACAAAAATGCTGGGAAAATTGGAAAACAATATGGGAGAGATTAGGTTTAGATCAACATCTCACACCCTACACGAAGATAAATTCAGAATGGGTGAAAGACTTGAATATAAAGAAGAAAACTGTAGGTAAGTTAGGTGAACACAGAATAGTATACTTGTCAGATCTCTGGGAAAGGAATGATTTTAAAACCAAGCAAGAGTTAGAAAAAATTACAAAATGTAAAACAAATAATTTTGATTATATTAAATTAAAAAGTTTTTGTACAAACAAAAACAATGCAACCAAAATCAGAAGGGAAACAACAAACTGGGAAGAAATCTTTATAACGAAAAACTCTGACAGATGTCTAATTACTTAAATATACAAGGAGCTAAATCAATTGTATAAAAAATTCAAGCCATTCCCCCATTGATAAATGGGCAAAGGACATGAATAGGCAATTTTCAGATGAAGAAATAAAAAGTATCAATAAGCACATGAGAAAGTGTTCTAAATCTCTAATAATTAGAGAAATGTAAATCAAAACAACTCTGAGGTACCACCTAACACCTAGCAGATTGGCTAAAATGATAGAAAGGGAGAGTAATGAATTTTGAGTGGGATATGGCGAAATTGGGACATTAATCCACTGCTGGTGGAGTTGTGAACTGATCCAACTATTCTGGATGGCAATTTGGAACTTTGCCCAAAGAGCTCTAAAAGACTGCCTACCCTTCAATCCAGCCATACCATTGCTGGGATTGTACCCCAAAGAAATCATAGATAAGCAGACTTGCATAAAACTATTTATAGCTGTGCTCTTTGTAGTGGCAAAAAACTGGAAAATGAGGGTATGCCCTTCAATTGAGGAATGCCTAAATAAATTGTTGTATATGCTGGTGATGGAATACTATTGTGCTCAAAGGAATAATAAACTGGAGGAATTCCATGTGAACTGGAAAGACCTCCAGGAATTGGTGCAGAGTGAAAGGAGCAGAGCCAGAAGAACGTTGTACACAGAGACTGATACACTGTGGTAAAACAGAATGTAATGGACATCTGTACTTGCAGCAATGCAATGGAATTGCATTGGGATTTATGCAAAAGAATGCTACCTACATTCAGAGGAAGAACTACAGGAGTGGAAACACAGAAGAAAACAACTGCTTGAACACTTGGGTTGATGAGGACATGATTGGGGATGTATACCGGAAAAGACCACACCAATGTAACTATCAATAATATGTAAATAAGTCTTGACTGACCACACATGTTAAAACTAGTGGAGATGTGAGTTAGCTATGGTGGGAGAGGTAGCTTGAGGGGGTTAAGGGTAAAGTAAAAACTTTTGGGACAAAAATCCACTCTTTGACAAAAACTGATGGGAAAATTGGAAAACAATATGGGAAAGATTAGGTTTAGATCAACATCTCACACCCTACACCAAGATAAATTCAGAATGGGTGAATGACGTGTATATAATGGAGGAAACTATAATAAAATTAGGTGAACATAGATACTATTGTGCTCAAAGGAATAATAAACTGGAGGAATTCCATGTGAACTGGAAAGATCTCCATGAATTGATGCAGAGTGAAAGGAGCAGAGCCAGAAGAACACTGTACACAGAGACTGATATACTGTGGTAAAATCAAATGTAATGGACTTCTGTACTGACAGCAAAGCAGTGACCCAGGACCATTGTGAGGGACTTATGGTAAAGAACATTACCCACATTCAGAACTGCAGGAGTGGAAACACAGAAAAAAAGCAACTGCTTGAACACATGGGTTGATGCAGACATGGTTGAGGATGTAGACCTGAAATGACCACACCAATGCAACTATTAAAAATATGTAAGTAAGTCTTGATTGATCACACATGTTAAAACCAGTGGAAATGTGCATTCAATATGGGTGTGGTGGTGAAGGGGAAAGTAAAAACAAGAATCATGTAACCATGGAAAATTTTTCTAAAAAAATAAAATATTTTAATTTAAAAAATAAAAAAATCCTAAAAAAATATATTATCTGATAAAATAGAACCATGTTACTAAGTTTTTCTACCTGCTCAAGAATTCCCCAATCTGCCAAAGCTGCCAACAGGAAGGAAAAAAGCTAGCCCCAGAACTCCACCCAATTTATGTCCTGTCTACATTAGCATGTAATGACAGGAAGAAAGTGGGGTTCTGGGAATCATAATTTTTGCTGGGGATCATAGTTTTGCTGGGAATAATAGTTTTTAGGTTAACAAATCCTAATTTTACAGTTTTCAAACAAATTCAAACTCAGGTCTTCTTGACAATAGGACTAATGTTCTGTCCAGCACACCATCTACTTGTCCCTAAATGGATAAATTGGGCTCCTCTACAAAATAGAAACCATAATGAAGAAGAATAAACCCAAACTCCCCCGAATCACTACTACACTGTGATATGAGTCATATTCTGATGTTTTTAGGAAAAATGAGTTAGGCATAAGCCAAAGAATAACTTTGTAAGATTCCAACAAGAAGAGGATTCATATTGCCCCAGAGCTGCAGTTATGGTCCATAGGTTCCAATATAGGTTTTAACACAATATTTGAAGAGGTTTTTAATGCTATCTGAAGCTCTTTGATAACTGTTTTTTAGCATTATTCTATAAATTCAATCAATCCATCAATTTGTATTTATTAATTACCTGCTATGTACCAAGTACCATGCCAGGCACGAGGGATACAACAACAAAAATTAAAGACTCCCTGTCTTCAAGGAACTTATATCAAGGAAAATAACATGAACATAAATAAGGACCTACACAATAAATACACACAGAAACAAATAATACAAATACAAGATAATTAGTTAGAGGTTTTCAGTTGTTGGAGAGAAAAACCTTGATGTAGAAGGGGTTAGTGCTTGTTCCATGTCTTAGTGGAAATGAGGCTTCCCTGCAGGTGAGGAGGGAATACATTCAAGATATAAATGAGGACTTAAGAAAAAGTACAGACATGGGAAATGGAATGCCATGTGTGAGGAAAAGAAAGAAGGTGCATTTGAGTGAAACAATAGATTTTGGGAAGTGAAATAATATAAAACGAGACTAGAGAATTGTCAGTGTTCCTTACTCCACAAGTTATCTTATATTTACTTATCTGTTTGCACATTATACCCTCTAATCAAATGGAAACTATTCAAAGGCAGAAACATTTCTATTTTTTGTTTTACTATTGTCAGTAGGTAGCATAGCACTTGGCTCATGATACATATTGAATGATGGGAAAATTGGAAAACAATATGGGAGAGATTGAATTCAATGAAAGCATGAAGGAAGAGAGGAAAGTGTAATAGAAAGGACATGGGCTCAGATCCCACCTCTGTCACTTATTTACCACATGTGACCTTGGGAGAATAACTTCATTCCTTTCTTTCTCTTTTTCTTTAAACCCTTACCTTTTACCTTAGAATCAATACTATGTATTGGTTCTAAGGGAGAAGAGTGGTAAGAGCTAGGCAATGGGAGTTAAGTGACTTACCCAGGGTCACATGGCTAGGAAGTGTCTGAGGTCAAATTTGAACCCAGGACCTCCCATCTCCAGACCTAGCTCTCAATCCACAGAGCTATCCTGTTGCCCCTAACTTTACTTCTTAAGCCTTAGTTTCCTCATCTATCAAATGATAAGGTTGAACTAGTTGACCCTTTTCCTGCTCTACTCCTTTTATCTTTACTTCTCTCTTGGACTGATTCCCTCTTGAACTTCTCTGCTTCCTTTCCAGGAGCCTCCCTTTTTTGAAGATACTTCTATTTTAAGGCCTACTCTCCTGACTACTGAGTGCTAACCTGGGTGATCATTTTGTGAGAGACCCCAGTCATGCTGACTTCATTCCCCAAGTTGCATCCTATTCATAACTTTATCTCCTTACTGGCAACCTATCCCCATTACAGGTTCATTTTCCTTCTTTATACTCTTTCCCTATATTTGATCTTCCATTTAGGTGTGGTCTTCCTCCACTAGAAAGTAAACTCCTTGAGGTTAGGGTCTATCTTATCCTTCTCTATTTGTGTCCCCAGTGCTTAGCATGGCATGTGGCACAAATTCAATGCTTAATAATTGTCTAATCCATCCATCTACTCTAAAATTGAAAATTAATGGTTGGACAATAATTTTATGAAATCATGTGGTTGCCAATATTTATTATATCTCAAGTCAGAAATTTATTTACAAAAAAGAGAGGAAACAATAAATAGAGAAATGTGAAAGGGATAGAAAATTTATCTATCCTATCTTATCCAGGTAGAGATTAATTCGCTCTCAACCAGGAAGGCTGGTAGTGAGTAGTCACTTGGCCTCCTCCAAGATGGAAGCTAGTCTTTTCAGAAACTAGGAAAGGAATCAGCCTTTCACTCACCCCACAAAGTAGTCCATGAATCAGAGTCCAAGTTCAAGCCAAGCTCCAAACTGCAGTCTCCAGCTAAGCTCCTTTGAAGACTCTCTCTAGTCAGATTGACTCAAGCTGCATTTTATAGTGATTTCTTGTCCCTGCCCCTCTTCACAGGGATCAATCACAATTTCCAGATTGTCTAGCACTGCCCAGGAGGCAATGTTTGTGGAAACCAGTTCTTACCTTCTAGAGGGATAAACACTCATCAAAAGGGTTCATAGATTCCTGACTGATTGAGTTTCTGAGATTAAAGTAAACTCTGATCATAGGATTCTCAAGGGTGGAGCTCGCTAAGTAAGTGACTTTTGAGTTATCTAAGTACCTTGCCAGCTTCTCACCTAGTACTAAGTAGAGTGTTCAATCTTTTGTTGATTCAATTCAAAAGTATAGAAAGGAAAATTAATCTGTCTTCACAATCTAAGTAGGAGTAGTTAAGTTAGGTTAACTCAGGATAGACAAAGGGAATAAAGAATTCCTTTTCACAAAGAATTCTCTTTTATGCTACTTATCTATCTATCCATCATCATCAAAACTAACATTTCTATAGTACTTATTGGGTGCCAGGCATATTCCTATAATTATTATCTGATTTGATCCTAGAGAAATAGGTGTTATTACTATCTCTATTTTATAGATAAGGAAATTGAGGTAGACAGAAATTAAATGTCTTGTCAAGGGTCACAAAACTAGTAAGTATCTCATTCCAGATTTGAACTCAGACCTTCCTGTCTATAGGTCTGGCATTCTATCAATTGTATGTATTGTCAAGCTTTCCCAATCTATCTATCTATCTATCTATCTATCTATCTATCTATCTATCTATCTATCTATCTATCTATCTATCTATCTATCTCTTTCTCTCTCTCTATTTATCTGTCTATAGACAGATCATCTGTCTAATGATTAGCCTATGAATTAAGTCCTAAGGATATAAGGGAGAGTTTCTAAGAGGGGCAATTCCACTGGTATGGCAATTTAGTGAAGACAAAAAAGCTGATATAACACATCGCCCCTTGACTAAACATAATCTCACATGAGACATGTGATGCCACCAGAAGAGAAATCATTTTCAAAGTTCCCAATCAAATTTTTCATCATCCTTCAGTGATATATCTCATCCAGGCAACCTACTTTCCCCCTCTCTGAGGTAGTCATGTAGAGTAGCTGTCCCCCCACCATCATTGTCATCCTTTTCAAATATAGCCTGAGGAAGACTCTCTCATGCTGTGTTATCCTTTATGCATCAGCGCATCAGGTGAGAATGGAAGCTGGTGGGGCTGCTGCAGTACCCTAATTACACACACTGTGTTGATGGATGGGGAGATTTATTGCTTTATGTCTTTCAGCACTCCAGCCTGGGTTCAAATAATGTTTTCCTTTCAACCCAAACATCCCCTGAGAATAGAAATTGGAATCTACCCACCCAGGCCAATGCCTTTGAATTGTAGCATGTAGGACATGTAATAGCTCATGCTCCAAAGTATCTTCCTTCTTAGATAACCTGTTGTTGTTTTCCCCAGCCTTTGTCTCAATAGTGACAGCAAGATCCAAGTCTGGGATTTCTTTCTTTCTCTTTATTATTGTCTACTTTCTTAAGGGAAAAACAGAAATTTTACTGACTTTGAACAAGGCCCAAGTTTTCTTTTGGTTTGAGTTTGTGCAGAATAAAAGTAAAAATGAAATTTTGGCCATTGAGTCACCGTGAACGGTACATTTTCATGATTTAGAGCCCTATAACTTTTTCTTCAGCATCAGGTAGGTGATATAGCGAATAGAATCCTGAGCCTACAATTAGAAAGAGTCTTCTTCCCAAGTTCACATCTGGCCTCAGACACTTACTAACTGGGCAAGTCATTAAACCCTGTTAGTCTCAGTTTCCTCATGTATAAAATTAGCAAGAGAATGAAATGGCAAACCATTTTTTGTCAGGAAAACCCCACTTGAGTTCACAAAGAATTGGACATGACTGAAAAATAGCAACAACAACTTTTTTCTTCATATTAAAATTGTATCTACAAACTTTCTACGTAACTACCTCCATTATAGATTTCACTTTCCTAATATGGACTTGACCAAAAATCTCTATAAAGCATGTTAAGATGATAATACCATTTCAGTTTCCCAGTATTATGATGAAAATAATTACACAGGTGTGTGCAAGAGAATTTAAACTCCTTTTGTTTATTTTAACTTAGTCAGTCAAGAACTTGGTGTTCCCTGCCTTGACACTTACTTAATCATTAAAACTTAGTAAGAACCTTTTATTAGAAAAGGAAGTTCATACCCTAAAAGACCACCAACACTGTCCCTTTCCCCAAGTGCTAGGCAAATTGGAAGACTGTGATTGATTTTTTTTTCAAACCCTTACCTTCTGTCTTGGAGCCAATACTGAGTATTAGCTCCAAGGCAGAAGAGTGGTAAGGGCTAGGCAATGGGGGTCAAATGACTTGCCCAGGGTCACACAGCTGGGAAGTGTCTGAGGCCAGATTTGAACCTAGGACCTCCCATCTCTAGGTCTGGCTCTCAATCCATTGAGCTACCCAGCTGCCTCCTGTGATTGATTTTTGAGATGTGCCAAGGAGAAATGATGGGTGGAGAAAATTGTCTATAAGTGGGAGCCTCTGGGACCCTGGGGGTTCTTTTGAGGTCTTTTGCCTTGGATGACTCAGCTTCTTTTGTGGCTTTGGATTTCAGCTTCCTGATTCGGACTTTGGATTCTGGTGAAGATTTGGCTTTCTGAGTTGGAGACAGGCTGAAGAAGGATGCTTACTCCTGTGAGACTTCTGCCTCCCTGGCGTGAGAGACTGCCCTTTGCAGCTCAGGCTCTTCGGCATAGGTCTTTGGTTGTTGAAACCCCTGGCTGGAGACACCCTCATGGGTTGGTGAGATTTGCATTTGGTTTTTCAATATTTTCTAACTCCTTTCTATATTTCCCTCTCCTACTATCACTATTTTGCTATAATAAAGCTACTAAAGCTACCAACAGCCTACTCATAGTTTAATTTTTAATTTTTATAAATGGTGACCACAACAATTTTTAAAAATTCTTATATTTGTCAAACCCATTTTAATTATTACAGGTGGAGGAGTTCTTCATTTAATTTGGTATATGTCTCTCTATAGATGCCATTATGCATTCTTTTGGCTGCAAGAGAAATATTGATGAAATGTATCCAATGTAATTAAAAATGTATTCATAATGGAAATGCCAATTCAATGAACATAACTAATAACTATGTGAGTTCATGTAATTACTTTTTAAATGGTCTAAAGATCTGATAGAGAAAGGCTTGACTATCATATTATAGTATTTCAGAAATGTACATCAATGGCAAATTCATAAAGTAATTAGAAGAGTTTCTGTGATGAGGAAAGAAGTAGAGAATTGAAGGGGGAGAGAGGGAGAGGAGAAGAGACAGAGAAACGATCAAGAGACTATGAGAATTAATGCTGCTCAGGTCTAATTTAAGGTTTCATATACTTTAATCTTTTCCTTCATGAACTAGATAAAAATTATGGATATAAATTTCTTCTCAGTTATGGATATATCTTAGCTTGGTACTATCTGAAAACTTAAAATTACTCTTTTTCTTTCACTATATGGGTACATATCAATCTATCTAGATAAATCTAAACAAATAGATAGATCTAGAACTGTTATATTTCTGTCTATCTGAGAGAAAGAGAGTGGTTGTTTTTGTTTTTTTAATTTTCTGATAGAACAAAGCTGAGAAGAACAATAAAGGAAAGGAATTCAGATAACCATAGAAAGTTTAGAAAGTGATAAGAAACAAAAGTATAATTCAAATAACAATTTTTTTTATTTAAAAAATTTTCTAAACTACATGTTGATATAATTTTAATTAATCATTTTTTCTGACATTTTGTGATCCATGTTTTCTCACTCCAAAACTTCCCCTGTCCCCAACATGGCAGTTAATAGGTTGCACATGTATTATATTTCCATGTTTCTCATATTATAAATCAAGATACACATCACTTATACTAGAGAAAAATTCATAGAGGAAATACAATAAAGAATGGTATACTTCAATTGGTTTTTAGACTCTGTCAGTTTCTTCTATGATAGTGGTTGTTCTTTTTTTGTCTTGTGTCCCTTGGAGTTGTCCTGGATCCTTGCCTCATTGATAATAGTTATTCACAATTGATCATCATAAATTGTTGTTATTACTGTGTATAGTGTTCTCCTGCCTTTGCTCATTTCACTTAGCATTATTTCATGTGAGTTTTCAGGTATTTTTGTGATCATCTTGCTTGTCATTTCTTATAATGCAGTAATACTTTATCACAATCATATACTACAACTTGTTCAGCTATTCCACGATTGATGGACATCCCTTCATTCTCCAGTTCTTTGTCACCACAAAAAGCTGCTATGAATATTTTTATACTAATAGGTCTTTTCCCTCTATCTTTAGATCTCCTTGGGAGACAAACAGTATCAATTTTTTAAAATTTTGGGTCAAAGAATATACATTCTGTGTCAATGAATATGAATAATTTGATACCCTTTGGGACAAGATTTGAAATTGATTTCCAGAAAGGTTGGATTAGTTCACAGTTCCCACCAACAGTGTATTATTGTCCTTATTTTTCCTTATTCCCTCCTTATTAATTCTTCTCCATTTTGGTCATATTAGCTAGTCTAAAGGGTGTGAATTGATACCTCAATTATTTTAATTTGCATTTATTTAATAGGAAAGTATTTTTTCATATTAACTATTCATATCCTTTGACCATTTGTAAACTGAGATATTGTATTCTTATAAATTTGATACAGTTTTCTATCTATTTGAGAAATTAGGCCTTTGACAGAGACAGTTGCCATAAAGATTTTTTCCTCCATGTTGTTTTATGCTTTCTAATCTTGGATAACAATATTATAATATGGTACAAAGGATAAGCTCTGGATAAATCCATCAGGAGAGGTCCTGGGATTCAGGGTGAGCAGTGCTGTGAAGCGTACTTTTTTCTACTTGTTCTTCTTTCTGTTATTGTTATTTCTTTGGTTGTTGTTCTAGTTTAGTTCTTTTTTTCTTTTTGTTCTTATTCTTCCTGCTATTTTTCTCCTCCTCATCCTGTATACTAGACAAGATAGGGAGATTTTGGAGTAGAAATAAGAAAACAAAAGGTGTCAGCCTTTGGCAGCTGATGAGTTTGCAATTCTCAAGCATGTTTTTGACTGAAGCATGACGCTTGAATATTTTGTTTACAATCCTATTCCTGGAAATTTGGCGTGCTCTGATCTGAAAGATAAATTGAGGACTGCTACTGCTTCCTCCTTACTTCTTCTCAACAGATTCCCTTTTCCCCCGTTCTAAACCTTGCATTAAAAAATTATTAATTTAGTTATTACTTTACTATACATGGTTGTTTTCCATTCCTTTTTCCTGTACTGCCCCCTTTTTGGGGGTAGATTATATTGCCAGATCCAAGAGTCCAAGTATTCTTGAAATCTTTCAAAACTAATGTTTACATTAGTCCTCAGGTCAACAAAAAGCCCCAGTATGAAATGTCCAAAGCATCACAGATCTCTCACATTTGAACTTTCTCTTTGCTGCTGGCATTTTCAAAACTTCTGGGAGAGTCTACACTAGAAAAGCTCTGAACTCTTTCCATTAGGAGATGAATTTGAAGCTTGACCCTGAAGCAAGTAATCTTTAGTTGAGAAAACCTATTTAGATTATAAATGACAGATTTTTGCACAAGGGAAACAGCTTATTTATTCACATATAATTGAGTCCATATTATATTGTATCATTTAAGGTACTATGACAATATTCGTTTCCACTTTTTAAAATTTGCTTGTTTTTTTGGCTTAATTTAACCCATTCATTATTATTAAACAACTCATTTCTATTTCATATATATATATGTATATATATATATAATCTCCAATCCAGATTATGCATTAATTTCTGCTCTTGATAAACATTTTCTAATTGGATAAAAATATATTCTTAGACATCTTGCCTCTTTCTTGACTTCTGCTCATTTGTTATTGCAGTATGTTTAAAGTTAACACATACCTTAAGAAATCAATCATACAATAATAACTGATTTAGTGTCATTAACTGAGTGACAAAAACAAAAACAAAACTAATAACCATATCTGATCTCAAAGGTCTTATGTTTCATTCATATATTCATACATTCATTCATCCAGCTACCAATTAATTTACTAATCTATGTCTGCTTATTTATTTTATTCTGAATTTAAAAGGCAACAAATACTTTCCGTTATCTTCCATCATAGCTGTCAGAGAGACACATCCTTTAAATTCAACCCTATATTAGTCTCTTCCAGATTTATGCAGTGGCCTCCTCATTCAGAGAGAGTCTTCCAGGAGGAAAAACACTTAGTAAAATTTTCATAATAGCGGTTTACCCAGATTTCTTCTACCATCGTTTTGCATCATCCTTCAGTTTATAAGTAGTAGATAGGATATATATACATATATAAATTTCTTTAGAGTGACCTAATGTTATTTGTTTGCCTGTGTGTTCTTTGAAATAGAGGCCTTAGGTAGATCATAGGACTCTGATCTCTTAGCTCAGCTTCCACATCAACTTCTGGGGCTCCAAAACATAAGGCAAAGAACAGACTTGTTCAATAATCAGCAGTTATTGAATAAAATCAGTGACATCATTCTTGGTGGCATTATATATATGTAACAGGACATTTGCCTTAAGGCCCATGGAGTGTTCAGCAGTAGGCAATTAAAATACTTTAACTGTGGATCTCTTTGAAAATGATATAGTCTGATTCTAGATTTTTTTTATTCCTGGCAATTTTTATACCTCTTTGAGTAGTTTTCTCTCAAAATCTTGACTGGCCAAAATGGATTTTGGCAAGGAATCAGTACAAAACTTCTTCCAGAAAACCTTGGTTGCTGTAAGATCCTTCTGCTTCTTGGATTTATACCAGTTGAAATGGTCTATCTCCAAAAGAATGTTTTTTTTTTCCTTTTACTTTCTAGCAACAGTGAAAATTACTGTTGTTTATCCTTCATTCCAAAAAAGGGTCAATGACCTCTCAAAAATGATATTTAGACTTGTATATGAATTGGGTTTAAGTGAGTCAGAGCTGAACAACAGTCTCAATCTCTTTTCCAGAGTCTTTGAAGTTCAGGGGCAAGGCAACAATCAAGACAATTGATGATGACCCAGGATACAGTGATTGACCTTGGCAATCTTTGATGTCTCACCTCTAAGTATTCTGCAGCACCTGCTTCAGTAGCTTTCATGGTCACTGGAACAAATTATTATCTATCCATCACATCATCATATGGTTGTGGTAGACATCCCCCTTATTCAAGGCCTGCTGGTTATGGAATCAAAAAGATAAAACAATGAAAATATATTTACATAGCATTTTAAGGTTAGGCATATATTATTTCACTTTTTTCTTTTTTATCTTTTTTTTCTTTTTATTTAGAAAAATTTTCCATGGTTACACGATTCATGATTTCCCCCATCCCTCTGCTTTCTCCTCCCCCCTCCCAAAGCCAACAATCAGTTCCACTGGGTTATACGTGTATCATTGTTCAAAACCTAGTTCCATGTTATTCATATTTGCAGGAAAATGATTCTTTATCATCAAAACTCTAATCATATCCCTATCTCACTACGTGGTCAATCATACATTTTTCGAATGCATTTCTGGTTCCACAGTTCTTTCTCTGGATGTGGACAGCATTCTTTTTCCTAAGTTCCTCTGGATTGTCCTGGGTCATTGCATTGCTACTGGTAGAAATGTCCATTACATTCAATTGTGCCATAATGTATCAATCCATGTACAATGTTCTCCTAGTTCTACTCCTTTTGCTCTGCATCAATTCCTGGAGGTTGTTCCAGTTCACATGGAATTCCTCCATTTCTTTATTCCTTTCAGCACAATAGTATTCCATTACCAACATATACCACAATTTATTCAGCCATTCCCCAATCAATGGACACCCCTTCATTTTCCAATTTTTTGCCACCACAAAGAGCGTGGCTATAAATATTTTTGTATAAGTCTTTTTTTCCTTATGATCTCTTTGGCGTATAAACCCAGCAGTGGTATGGCTGGATCAAAGGCAGGCAGTCTTTTAGCTCCCTTTGTGCATAGCTCCAAATTGCCCTCCAGAATGGTTGGACCAATTCACAACTCTACCAGCAGTGTATTAGTGCCCCAATTTTACCACATTGCCACCAACATTTATCACTTTCCTTTGCTGTCATATTGGCCAATCTACTAGGTGTGAGGTGGTACCTCAGAGGTGTTTTAATTTGAATTTCTCTAATCAGGAGGGATTTAAAACACTTTTTCATGTGGTTATTTAGAGTTTTGATTTCATCTTGTGAAAAATGGCTATTTATGTCCCTTGACCATTTGTCAGTTGGGGAATGGCTTGATTTCTTGTAGATTTGACTTAGTTCCTTATATTTTTGGGAAATGAAAACACTTTCAGAGTTTTGTTATAAAAATGTTCTTCCAGTTTCCTTCTAATTTTGGTTGCCTTGTTTTTGTTTGTACAAAACCTTTTAAATTTGATATAATCAAAGTCATTCATTTTACATTTTGCAGTGTTCTCTGACTCTTGCTTAGTCTTAAATTTCTTTCTTTCCCACAGATCTGACAGGTATACTAATCACTGTTCATCTAATTTATTTCTTATTTCATTCTTTATATCTAAGTCATTTACCCATTTTGAATTTATCTTGGCATAGGGTACAAGATATTGATCTAAACCTAATATCTCCCATACTGTTTTCCAGGTTTCCCAGCAGTTTTTGTCAAATAGTGAGTTCTTGTCCCCAAAGCTGGGGTCTTTGGATTTATCTAACACTAGTTTACTGAGGTCATTTACCCCTAGTCTATTTCATTGATCCACTCTTCTCTCTCTTAGCCTGTACCATATTGTTTTGATGACCACTGCTTTATAATACAGTTTAAGATCCCCTCCTTCACTTTTTTAAAATTATTTCCCTTGATATTCTTGATGTTTTGTTCTTCCAAATGAACTTTGTTATAGTTTTTTTCTAATTCAATAAAAAAATTTCTTGGTAGTTTGATAGATATGGCACTGAATAAGTAAATTAACTTGGGTAGGATTGTCATTTTTATTATGTTAGCTCATCCTACCCAGGAGCAATTAATGTTTTTCTAATTGTTAAGATCTAGTTTTAATTGTGTGAAAAAGTGTTTTGTAGTTGTGTTCATATAATTCCTGTGTTTGTTTTGGTAGATAGATTCCTAAATATTTTATATTGTCTAGAGTGATTTTAAATGGAGTTTCTCTTTCTAATTCCTCCTGGTGAGTTTTGTTGGAAATATATAGAAATGCCGATGATTTGTGTGTTTTTATTTTGTACCCTGCAAGTTTACTAAATTTCTTTATTATTTCCACTAGCCTTTTAGTTGTTCTTTAATTATGTGTATGGCTTTCCTAATATTAAAACATCCTTGCATTACTGGTATAAATCCCATCTGATCATAGTAGCTATATAGTGCCAAAAGAAGCTTGCTTAGTCTTATATAATTATAGTCTTATAAAATCAGCATGAATTATTAGGTTAAGCATTGGACTATCATGAAGACTTGGGTTCAGATCCTGCATCAGACATTTATTAACTATGTGTTCTTTTGTAAATCACATAATTTCATTTGCCCTTAGTTTCCTTATTTGTAAAATGAGAGAGTTGAACATTTCACTAAATTCTCTTTTAATTCTAACACAGATTCTTTAACTCCTGTATAGAAAACCAACTTCTTACACAACTCTTTCTCTTTGTCAGTTCTTATGGACTTTCACACTGCAGCTGTTTGTTACCTATCATCATGGATAATTTGAACAGGGAAAGTGAATCCAATCTTAAATTCACCTCCACTGATGAAACACTCTCAAACTCAATCTTTCATCTGTGAATTCCTTTACTAGCGATCAAATTTACTGTGTTGAATATGGGCTTCTCTTCTCAAAGGTCTCCAAGGTTTCAGATTGGCCAAGGGTCAATGCAATGGGGAATATGCATCAACACTGTTCTTCTTTGGCTGATAGTTGCAGATTAATTTATAAGAAACCAGAACCACTAACCATTTTTGGCAGCATCAAAAATATTGCTTTTTAGGATATAAATCAGTGGATTGTTGTCCATATATATTTGAAATCAATCATTATACACATAGCCACACAACATATCAGTGACAGCTCAATTGAATGCCAAGAACTTAGTTTTGGATGGGAAAACAAGGTTTCTCTTACAATTGTCATTTAAATAGGCTTTTTGTGGCCATGACTCTCAAAATAAAAGCTGTTCCCTATTCCTGTAGATTGCTATCAGTGTGCCATAAAAGACGTGCTTGGAGCGGCAACTGCCAAAGTCAACATTGCTGCATGTGTGAAGCAGCTAACCAAGTGTTTAAAGTTCTAATTATATTTCTTGACCCAGTGATCTGTAAAAGATACCAGAGGGCCCAGGGTAGTGTTTTTCCCCCTTTTTTCTTCTGTTTTTAGTTTTTCTCAATCACGTGCTATCAGAGAAAGTCTACAACAATATCAGAGTTCCTGATAAACAGCCAATGATAGCCATGATTCAGTCCTTGAAAATTTTTGAACATATCTCTGATCAACAATCTATGATGAGCCTTCTCAAGCTTAGAACTGACACCTTCTTGAGATGCTATGTGATCATTGGTTTGACATAGGCACCAGAACTAAATCTGAATGAATCGCACCTTCAGTGGTAATATCTGCTAGGTATCTCCAATTCTGAGACTCATTTACTATCAGGAAGATAGGTCATGACATCATGAATTGGTAGTATTGTGTATTAATTGAACTTGATTCTCCTCTTCAAGATCTGCTAGTTGAAATGCCTCCTAATGTTAATCTCCTTCCATAAATACTACTCTGAGTGAGTCAAAGAACATTTGCTAACAGTATTTTCAAATGGTTCTTGGTGTCTGCTGTATCTGAAAGAATCACTTTTCAAGACCATTTTCACAAACAGTCAGTGCTGTTGAGGATTTTATGCCTTATTCACTGGGGTCATCCACTCATACAAAAAACTGACTGTAATACTGAGTTTTTAATTGTTGTTTGTTTTTGTTTTTGTTTTTGTTTTTTTCTAGTTGACCTTTTCATTCTTTAGGCACTGGCTCTAAGTCCTCTGAACTTGAGCTTGAGGGCTCAGAGCATCTATCATACTTTCTGCCAGCAACATTCTTTTTATTTCTGAAAGTGCAGATGGCATGGATTGTCAAATTGTTCAGGCACTAATTTCCAGCTTGCTCCCCATAGTATTCTGCCAGGACTTTGACTAGGCTAAAGATGGTCCCAATTAACACTGAAACCCCAGGAATTCTTCCAGCAATTCCAAAATCATTATGATATAACTTCAACATGGGTAATCCTTTTCATTCTACTCTTGCACAGGCTATAGATGTATATTCCAAAAATGTTCTTTATAAAACGATTGGAATATGAACAGTGTATTACAGTGGGAAAATGTAATGGGTTTGGAGTCAGAGGACCTAAGTTCAGATCCCAGATCTTCCTTGTATCACTTTAAAAAAAATCAATTTACCTCTTAGGACCTCAGTTTCATCACAGTGTATGGCACATAGTAAATATTGGATAAACTCTTTTTAAACATTCATTAACAAGGGGCAGCTGGGTAGCTCAGTGGAGTGAGAGTCAGGCCTAAAGACAGGAGGTCCTAGGTTCAAACCCGGCCTCAGCCACTTCCCAGCTGTGTGACCCTGGGCAAGTCACTTGACCCCCCATTGCCCACCCTTACCAATCTTCCACCTATGAGACAATACACCGAAGTACAAGGGTTTAAAAAAAACATTCATTAACATATCCATCTCATCCAGAAGTAAAATATAGGTCAGATCCTTTGGAGTAACTCTTTGGTTCAGTTCCCAAGTTCTTCCTCTGAACCCAAATTCTCCTTAGTTTAGGGCAGTGATTCCCAAAGTGGGCGCCACCACCCCCTCGTGGGTGCTGCAGCGATCCAGGGGGGCAGTGATGGCTACAGGTACATTTATCTTTCCTATTAATTGCTATTAAAATTTAAAAAAAATTAATTTCCAGGGGCACTAAGTAATATTTTTTCTGGAAAGGGGGTGGTAGGCCAAAAAAATTTGGGAACCACTGGTAGGGAATCTGGAATGACTAAACAGCTATTTAGCTGATAATAGGCCTAGATTGGAATCAGTGTGGTATGGTTTGATCTTCACTTCAGTTTGGTGACATACATATGAAGGGACTGCATTTGAGGACAATTTTGCAGCCTCTAGCTATTCCTTGTGTCTATAATTTTATTCTCTACCTTTCAAATCAGACAAATAGTTGTTGATGGGAATGGAATAGGAATACTATTCTTACCACTTGTGAAGGAAGATATAAGTTCACTAATAGAAGATTGTCTTCTATAGGTTCCTTCATATTTTGAGTCAATCTAACCTGGGAGAGGAGAGGGAAGTCAAATACTCACAAATAAACACATTTCCAATAAATAAGTAGCTATGTTAGTGACTCAACTATAATGCAATAGTTTTTAGAATTAAGTTTGTTTAGGTTGCTAGCAGGGTATGTGTAGAACAAATTGCCATTATTCTGGTAGTCAGGACCTTGAAAATAACACTAAGATCCAGTCCTTCCAACCAATCCCCACAATCAAATGAACAAAATACTTTAATGAATCCTTTAAATGTAAGTTCCAATTCTCTTACCATGAGCCCCAAAGATCAGTGTGAATCCTGAATAGGTCTCTATATTGTAACCCATGGTTACTCCTTTTGTGGCCTCACAGAAAGTCAGATGTGAACTGTGGTGACTTTAATAGTAAATTAGAAATGAACATAGATGCAAAAAAGGCTGCAACAAGTTATCACAAGGATTATTCACTATGACCAGATGGGATAATGCAAGGACAGTTTAGTATTAGGAAAACCACCCACATAATTGAACATATCAACAACCAAACTAATAGAAATCACATGATTATCTCAATAGATGCAGAAAAAACCTTTGGCAAAATACAATACCCATTCCTATTGAAAACACTAGAAAATATACTAATAGAAAGGCCTTTCATCAAAATAATAAACAGTGTTTATTTAAACCATCAGCAAGTATCATCTGCAATGGGGATAAGTTAGATGCCTTCCAATAAAATCAGGAGTGAAGCAAGGATGAACATTATCACCTCCATTATTTAATATTGTACTAGAAACACTAGCAGTAGCAATTAGAGAAGAAAAAGAAATTGAAGGGATCAAAGTAGGCAATGAGGAAACTAAACTATCACTCTTTGCAGATGACATGATGGTATACTTAAAGAATCCAAGAGAATAAAATTAAAAGCTAGTAGAAATAATCAATAACTTTAGCAAAGTTGCAGGGTACAAAATAAGCCCATATAAATCATCAGCATTCCGATATGTTTCCAACAAAACCCAGCAGACAGAGTTAGAAAGAAAAATGCCATTTAAAAATCACTGTAGATCCATGTGAACTGGAAAAACCTCTAGGAATTGATGCAAAGTAAAAGGAGCAGAACCAGGAGAACATTGTACACAGAGACTGAAACATTATGTCACAATCTAATGTAGTGGACTTTTCTACCAGCAGCAATGCAACGACCCAGCACCATCCAGAGGAATTTAGGAGAAAGAATGCTATCCACATCCAGAGAAACAACTGTGGAACCCAGAAATGCATTAGAAAAATATGTGATTGACCACATAGTGCGATAGGATTGTGATTATGGTTTTGATGTGAAAGAATTGCTCTACTGCAAATATGAATAACATGGAAATAGGTTTTGAACAATAATACATGTATAATCTAATAGAACTCCTTGTTGGCTTTGGGAGGTGGGAGGAGAAAGCAGGGAATGAGGTATAAAGAATCATGTAACCACAGAAAAATATTCTAAATAAATATTTAAAAGAAAAATAAAATAACTCTAGATAAGATAAAATACCTGGGAATCTACTTGCCAAGACAAATTCAGGAATTATATGAACATAACTACAAAACACTCTTCACACAAATAAAACTAGATCTAAACAATCGCAAAAACATCAATTGCTCATGGGTAGGACAAGCTAATATAATGAAAATGAGGATCCTATCTACATTAATTTGCTTATTCAGTGCTATACCTATCAAAATATCAAAACACTTTTTTATAGCATTAGAAAAAATTATTACAAAGTTCATCCAGAAGAACAAAAGATCAAGAATATCAAAGGAAATAATGAAAAAAAAATGTCAAGGATGGAGGCCTAGCTTTACCAGATCTCAAACTATATTATAAAGCAGTCATCATCAGATCGATATGGTATTGTACTACTGCTGGGTTTATACCCCAAAAAGATAATAAGGAAAAAGACTTGTACAAAAATATTTATAGTCATTCTCTTTGTGGTGGCAAAAAAACAAAAAACAAAAAACTGGAAAATGAGGGGCTGCCCTTAGATTGGGGAATGGCTGAACAAATTGTGATAAATGTTGGTGATGGAATACCATTGTGCTCAAAGGAATAATAAACTGGAGCAATTCCATGTGAACTGCAATGACCTCCAGGAATTAATGCAGAGAGAAAGGAGGAGAACCAGGAGAACCTTATACACAAAGACTGATACACTGTGGTACAATCAAATGTAACGGACTTCTCTACTAGCAGTAATGCAATGATCCAGGACAATTCTGAGAGATTTATGAGAAAGAACGCTACCCACCTTCAGAGGAAGAACTGTGAGAGCAGAAACAAAGAAGAAATACAACTGCTTTATCACATGGTCCGATGGGAATACGATTAGGGATGTAGACTCTAAATGATCACCCTAATGAAAATATTAACAATATGGAAACAGATCTTGATCAATGACATATGCAAAACCCAGTGGAATTGTGCATTGGCTACGGGAAGGGGGTTTGGGAGGAGGGTAGAGAAAGAGCATGAATCAAGTAACAATGGAAAAATATTCTAAATTATTTAATTAAATAAAAAAAATTTAAGACAAAAAAAAAACACTGTATGTACTACTGCCTTAGAGATAGAAGAAGGGGATTCAATAGAATAGATTTGGGGTAAATGACAGTAGTAAGGTAGTGTTTGATAAACTCAAAGACTTGGGCTTTTGGGACAAAAACCCATTATTTGACAAAAACTTCTGGGAGAATTGGAAAATAGTATGGGAGAAATTAGGCTTAGATCAACATCTTACACCCTATACCAAGATTAACTCAGTGTGGGTAAATGAATTAAATATAAAGAGGCAAATAATAAACAAATTAGGTGAACATTGAAGAGTATTCATGTCAGATCTATGAGAAAGAAAGGAATTTAATACCAAGTAGGAGATAGAGAACACTACAAAATGTAAAATGAAGAATTTTGATTTTATTAAATGAAAAAATTTCTATACAAACAAAACCAATGCAACCAAAATGAGAAGGGAATCAACAAATTGGGGAAAATTTGTATAACAAAAATCTCTGAAAAGGGTCTCATTTCTCAAATTTATAAGGAGCTAAGTCAATTGTACAAAAAAAGAAAGCCATTCCTCAACTGACAGATGGTCAAGAGACATGAATGAACAATTTTCAGATAAAGAAATCAAACCTATCAATAGCACATGAAAAAGTGTTCTAAATCTCTCATAATTAGAGAAATGTAAATCAAAACAACACTCAGGTGCTCACACCTAGCAGATTTTCCAATATGACAGTAAAGGAAAATAATAAATGTTGGAAGGGTTGTGGCAAAATTGGGACAAGTAACACATTGCTAGTGGAATTGTGAATTAATCCAGTCATTCTGGAGGGCAACTTGGAGCTATGCGCAAAGGGCTTTGAAAGAATGCATACCCTTTGATCCAGCAATACCACTGGTAGGTTTGTACCCCAAAGAGATAATAAGGAAAAAGACTTGTACAAAAATATTCATAGCTGTGCTCTTTGTGGTGGCAAAAAATTGGAAAAAGAGGGGGTGTCCCTCAATTGGGGAATGGCTGAACAAATTGTGGTATATGATGGTGATGAAATATTATTGTGCTGTAAGGATTGTTGATCTGGAGCTTTCCCATGTGAACTGGTAGAACTTCAATGAACTGATGCAAAGTGAAATGAGGAGAATCAGAGAACGTTGTACACAGAAAGTAAAACCTTGTGGAAAAATCCAATGTAATGGACTTTGCTACTAGTAGCAATACAACAAAGGAGGACACTCCTGAAGGACTTATGTAAAAGAATGCTATCCACATTGAGAGAAAGAACTTTGGGAGTAGAAATGCAAAAGCAAAACATTAAGACATCACTTATCACATGTATATATGAGTACATGATTTGGTGTTTAGGCTTTTAAAAAATCACTCTGTAGCAAAAATGAAAAATATCTAAATAGATATCAAGTGACAACATTTGTACAACTCAGTGGAATTGCTTGTCGTCTCTGGGTGGGGGAGAAGAGTAAAGAGGCGAGGTAAAGAAAATGAATCATGTAAACATGGAAAATATTTAAAAATCAAATAAATCAAATAAAAAGAAAACCTGAAAAAATTGTAAATTAGACATCTTTTCTCATTTATCTTAATTTAGTCTATAAACTGGGAACTTTTTAACTCAGGCCTAGGTTTTCTGTTACTCATCATACTAATAATGCCAGGCAAAAAATAGTGTTGAAATACTAGACATTTAAAGGGGAAAAAATAATAAAAAGTAATGAAAACAGCATCAGTTTTATTACTAAATAAAGGCAATGTCCTTTTACTTCCTCCTCAGAATAGATTGAATCTCTATCACCTCCAAACTCATGTCGATAGCAGTGAAGACATAAGCTTCGTTTCTGTAGCTTAAATATGCTTCTGGATAAGGTTGACTCACATAGTAAAGGGTTGACTAAAATTAACTTTATTCATTGCTTGTATCTACCTCCCAAGCCTTCAATTCATATTTCTTTATGTGATTTCTAGTTACAGTTTCTGTGAAAATTAATAGCTTTTCTCTTTTCTGTGTCAATTGCTACATTATATAGGGGTTGGGAATAGATGTAGGAGAGAGGAAAAAAATAACCTTCCTTCTTGACCATTTTGCCCTGGGGACATCCAGAGCAAAATTTCTCTGCCACTATTAGCAAAAGACTAGGCTCTTCTATCCCTTTCCCTGAGGGAAGGTCAGAACAAAACTTTCTCAGTCACCAATGCAGAAACTTTTCCTGGCTGTTTCACCAAGATAAGGGGTAAGAGATCAGTTCTTAACCTTGACAGGAAGATACCTTCTCTTTCTCCAAGGCATAGGTAATGCGACATTGTCCCTCCTGGGCAATAAAGGAAGCATATTGTGTACAGGAAAATGTACTGAGGAACTATAAACATGCATGTCATTATGTATCAATGCTGCATATTTAGATGGAATTAAATGCAAACAAAATTATAAGTCTTAGGGTTCTTAAGGACTGGCTTTCTTGCAATCACTCTGTGTACCTTTCTCCTCTACTTTCTAATCCAAGACCTAGAGGTTGAGATATAATGTCTTCAAAGTATCTAAAGAGCTATGAAATAAAAGGGGACAAAAATTTCTTCTTCACCCACCCATGCCAAGAAGAGGCCTAGCAGGGAACAGAAGCATGGCATTGTGGAAAGGATGCAAGACTTTGAATGAGGTTGACCTGGGTTCAGAAGTCATCAGGTTTCAGGTCCTTACTCATTGTACAATCTTGGTTAATGATTCAACCTCTCTGGGTTTCATTTTCCTCATTTTTAAAATGGGGGAAATAAAAACTTAACCTCTCAAGATTTTGGTGAAGATCCAATGAGATAATGAACATAAAAGGTTATACAAACCCTGAAGGGCAACACAAATGTCAACTCAGCTATAAATGAGCATTATTAAATATGGGGTATAAATCAGAGTAGCATCTCTATCTATGGAGTTCAATTGAGCCAAGAAGCATTTATTAAGCAACTATATGCCAATGACTGTACTAAACACTGGAACTAAAAAAAGAATGGTAAAAAAAACAAAACAAACAAAAAAAAAACAACCAAACAGAAAGTGCTTATTCTCAAGGAGCTCAAGTCCAATTGAGGAGATAACATTACAAGCAACTATGTTTTTTTTTTTTTAGCTTCAGTGTTTAGTACAGTGGTTGGCATGTAGTTGCTTAATAAATGCCAGAGCCTGACCACTTTACTCTCCTCATAAAGAGAGAGTATTGAGCTGGAATCATATCCATTTACCTTGTATCCTCTAAATGTTATTGAGCTAGAGGAAGTAATTTTTAAATTGAAGCTGAGCTTTAGTGTGAAAGACATGTATACAAGGTTTGACTACCTTAATACCAAATGTTAATTTTACAAAAATTAAACAAAACAAAACACACATGGCAAATAGCAAGTAGATCCACTTATCCAAGGTTATGGCAATCAAAAACCAGAGGAAGAATGCAGAGAATATTGCAGAAAATGCTGAGAGTAAATGATTTCTTTTACTGGGAGAGAGAGATTTCAATCTTAACAAGAGTCTTACATCTCACCAGAGGAAATAACCCAAAATCTAAAGTGTAACAATGTTGGGAGAGAAATATGATTGAAGTTCTAGCTGTTCTACATGTATGCCTTTTCCCAGAATCTTCTTCCACTTTCAGAGATTTGAAGAGAACCTGGATCTTCATTTCTTCCCGTTCAAAGTAGGAAGATATAAAGTAGGATTTCTCTTCTTTCAACCTTTCACCACCTTGAATACTCATGAAAGCAAGAAAAGGGCATAAGCAAGGAAAGGGCATAAGCACTTATTAAGTACCTACTATGAGCCAGGTACTGTTCTAAATTCTTTAAAAATAGTAGACAATTTTATCATAACAACTACCTTGGAAGGATAGAGTTTATTATTTATTATTATTTCCATTGTACAGTTAAGGAAATTGAGGCAGCCAATGGTTAACTAGCTTAACTAGGATCAGATAATAAGTATCTGAGACTAGATTTAAACTCGGGTCTTCTTTTTTTAAGTTACAAATAACAAAGATATAGAGATAACCTATTGGACATAATCAACAGAGGAAAGGCACTAAAATTGAGAGGTATTAGGAAAGGCTTTTCATAGAATTTTAGATGGGACTTGAAGAAAGCCAGGAAAATAAGGGGATGGTTGAAGCTAATTCAAAGCATGTGGGGCAGCTAATGAAATTACCAGTGGAAACCCCTATAACAAAACAGCAATTATCAAAACAATCACTAAGTAGGAGATAGTGCTGTGGATCAGTGGAATAGATTAGGTACATAATACATAGTAGTTTACCATTGTAATCCATGCTTTATGGACAAGAACTCACTATTTGACAAAAACTGCTGAGAAAACTGGAGAACAGTTTGGCATAAACTAGGCATAGACTAACATATCACACCATATGCCAAGAAAAGGTAAAAATGGGTACATGATCTAGACATAAAAGGTGATATAAGCAAATTAGGGGAGTATGAGAAATTTTACATTATCTATATCTATATCTATATCAATATGGATATAGATATAGATATAGATAAGAGAAAAGTTTATGGCCAAACAAGAGATGGAAAGGTTCACAGTAAATAAAGTGGATAATTTTGATTATATAAAATTAAAAACTATTGCAAAAACAAAACCAATGTAGCCAAAATTAGGAGAAAGCAGAAACTGCAAAAAAAAAAAAAATTACAGTAAGTTTCTCTGATAAAGCCCTTATTTTTCAGATATATAGGAATGGAGACAAATTTATAAACTAAAAGCCATTCACCATGGGCTGCTGAGTAGCTCAGTGGATTGAGAGCCAGGCCTCCTCAATGGGAGGTCCTAGGTTCAAATCTGACCTCAGACACATCCCAGCTGTGTGATCCTAGGCAAGTCACACAAGATCTGTTGGTGAAGTTGTGAACTGGTCCAACAATCTGGAGCATAATTTGTAACTTAGTCTAAAGGACTATAAAACTACATATCCATTGACCCAGAAATATCACTACTGGGTCTGGTCTATATTGTGAAGATGGGATTAACTCTCCCCTGCCTATTTTTAGATTTAATCACCAGAAGTGTATACACCCCATTTTATCCTTAAGTAGGGGAGGTCTGTGACCCACATGTGCAAAAGTGGATGGTGGATTAGAAAAGACTGACTGCCCACTGGTCAGTCCTAATCAAAGCTAAAACTACATTTGGTCCATGTAAAGTGTAAGGAATGCATAGGAAGATGTCTTTAAAAGCAGTTGCAACTTCCTGTGAGAGGCAGTTCTTCAGAGTTGGAGTTGGAGGCTGGTGAAGGATCTGCTTCATAGACCTGAGACTGAAATTTGATAAGACTGTTCTTGAGTCTCTCCCTTTGAACTACCATGTGGGTACGTGAAAAGGCTGACTCCTTTTTCCTGGCTTTCTGGAGGAACTAGCCTCCAGAGAGGCCTCTGTTTTGGAGAAGGTTTTGTGGCTGGAACCCTTGTTCAGTTTACCTCTGGGCCCCCCCTCTTTGCTGGGGCCTCTGAAGCCCTGCCTGGTTCAAACTGGGCCAGAGTAATTCTCTCTCTCTCTCTCTCTCTCTCTCTCTCTCTCTCTCTCTCTCTCTCTCTCTTTCTCTCTCTCTCTCCTTTACTTTCACTCTTCCTCCTTTTGTAAATAAATTGCCATAAAGAAGTCATTCTGATTTGAGTAATATATTTTTGGTGACCACATTTTTTTGCATTTAGTTCAACCTTTAATATTAACCTTTACAATATCCCAAAGAGAACAAAGACAAGAGAAAGTTGCATATTTATTCAAATGTATATATGTACATACATATATATATATATATATATATCAGTTTTGAGGGCAAAGAATAGGAAATTGGCGAGATGCCCATCAATTGGGGAATGACTGAACAAGTCATGATACATAATTGTGATAGAATTTAAGTATAACTCAGAGATATTGCAAGTTTAGTTCCAAACCACTTCAAAAAGTGAATATCACAATAAAATGTCAGTCACACATTTTTTTGGCTTCTCAGTGCATATAAAAGTTATGTTCACATCACACAATAGCCTATTAAGTGTGCAATAGTATTAAGTTTTAAAAAAATAATGTAAATACCTTAATTGGAAATACTTTATTGCTAAAAAATGCTAACCATCATCTGATCCTTCAGTAAACCATAATTTTCTGTTGGAGTGTCTTGCCTTGATATTGATGGCTATTGACTAATCAGGCTGGTAGTTGCTAAATGTTAGAATGACTGTGATTAAGCTTCTCCCCACTTCAGTCTGACTATGTTATCTCCCTACTCAATAAACTTGAGTAGCTCCATATCATCTCAATAAGATTATAAAAAATGAAATCCTCTGACATTCAAAGACTGCTTTTTTCTTTTCTTTGAATCTCCAGCACCTAGTCTAGTGCCAGCATATAGAAAGCACTTAATAAATGTTTACTGAATGAGTGAGAAGCATTGGGGATATCAGTATCAGTGGGTGGCAAGAAGTACATTTTAATTGTATCTCAGAGTACTCATAAAGTAGTAAGGTTCGATTTTGCACATATTGAGTTTAAGATATCTATGGAATGAACATCTGTTTCAAGATGCTCAAAAGGCAATTGGTGATGAGAGACTGGAAGTCAAGGAGAGAAGTTATGGATAGATAAGTAGATGTGAAAACCATTAGCAAAGGGAGCTGTGGGATACCCATGATTTGTAGTTTGTTGGAAGGCATTTAAGTAATGTGAGATGAAGTAGAAAGGTTGAGGGGATGAGAGAGCTCTGAAAGAGTGGCCCTAATGTTGTCAGTGAAATATAAAACAAGGTTCTCAGCTGAGAGGGTGTGGAGAGGGAACCATGGAAATTTGAGGAGAGTTGGAAAGGTTTTTTAAAAGTTCCGTGATGAATGCAATAATGAATCAATTAAAGGATATAAAAGGATGACCTTACTTCAGTTGAGATTATTTAACAAAATTTTGTAGTGGATGAAATTAGTAAGTTTCATGATTTTTTCTAGTTTCATTTAGCAGCACATGAGTAGGAGGGAAGATAGTAGAAAGTGGGAGTAATCCAAGGAATTGGATAGTCGGTACAAGACTGGCAAAAGGATAAGCAAGCAAGGGATTCAGGAGAAGAACAATGTAGAGTTGAACTGGGGGAAGCTTAATTGTCAAACAAATATAATTTGCCTGAATTAATCATATCATAAAAAGGGCTGAATGTAGACATAGGAATTGGAATCATTAAATATTCTTTTTGATTCTCCCTTCTCTAAAGATTTACTCTATATTTGGATATTTAATCTTATATTGTTGTTCTCTGTTTCATGTCTATTAACTAGTTGGTAAGCTTCTTAAGGGCCCGGACTATCTCATAATACTTTTGCATTATAGGATGCCTATGGCTCAAGGTAAATGGTATATTGTCACTAAATAGCAAATATAATAATGCTGGTAATGATGAGTCCACGTTTATATAGCTCTTTAAGATATAAAAAGCATTTTCTTTCCATCAGATATTGAAGTTATTCAATATGCTCTCCATTTGCTGAATATAATTATAAAAGTTTGCGTTTTCATTCTCATGATTCCAGAACACCAATTTTCTGGGTGAATATTTTTAATAAGATAATTAAATGAAGTCATCAATCTAGTAATCATATCTTTCTCATTGATGTCCCAAAGGAATATACTAAAGTTTTAACTGTCACCAACAAAGTAGGTAAGGATAACAGCTATATTTAAGGCTTATGTTATCTTAAAAATATTTACATATATACATATATAAATACATATATCTATATCTCTATGTGTGAAATGTCTAAGAAATTCCTCAAAGCATAACTTTCCTTAATATAAATATCCCAAAACTAAAGTTGGAAATTGTGAAATACAATAGGATTTGAAACTCTTGGGAATCTGGCGACACCCCCACAAATCTGAACAAGATTATGTGTAGTATTACTTTGTAAATAGCCTTCACACTTGAGTTCACCTTCTTTTTCTTCTTTAAAGATAACTGCCTAGAGCTCTCAGTCACACTCATTTGCCAAGGTGATTTCATGTCACTCTTCATAACTGGAAAAACTAAGAAAGCCACAGTGGAGAGAGATTTTATAGCTTAAAATAATGTCCAAATAAATAAAATAAATCTGGGTTAATATATGGCATCCATGATTACTAAAATGAGAGTTATTTTTAAATGGAATGATTTCCTGTCCACTGTTCATGTTTGTCAAAACTTATATTTAGCAGGTATGTTTTCTACTGATGATCTTTGGCTTTTATGTGTCCCAAAATTAGTTTCTAAGTTCATAATTTAGCAATTACATGTGGAAATCTCATGACTTGATGAAAAAAGTATGACATTGTGAGTCAGGAGATTGTGCTTGCATCTCTCAGTTCTTCTACCAATGAGCTAAATGTTGGTATTACCCTTGAGAATCTTAGATCCGAAGACAAAGTTGTGACTCTAAGCATGGGATCACAGGATTATCTCTCTAGAATATAAGGCCTCTCAGAAGCTCTCTATTTAGCTCTCTCATCTTACATGTTCAGGGAGGATAAGCGACTTGCCTAAAATCATAAATGTAGCAAGGGCCAGACATGGGGTATGAACCTTTGTTTTCTCTACTTTCTTGCCAGGTGCTATATTCTAGCATTTCAAGGTAAGTCAAAATGCCCTTCTCTGAGTCTCAGTTTTGTGATCTATAATATGAAAAGGCTAGTTAGATTAGAGCAGGTATTTTTTTAAACCCTTACCTTCTGTCATAGAATTAATGCCAAGTATCAGACCCAAGGCAGAAAGTAGTAGGGACATAGCAATTAAGGTTAAGTGGCTTTCCCAGGTCACACAGATAGGATAAGTCTGAGATCAGATCTACCCAAGATCTCTCATCTCCAGACTTGACCCTCACTAAGACACCTAGCTGCCCTATGGATTAAGTATTCTTCACTTGGAGTTCATAGATCCCTTGCAGTTTCATGGATAGATATTATGAGGGGTTGTGAATTGGTTTTTATTTTGCTTTAAAGTAGATAGTTGCATTTCAATGAAATTATTTTCTTTTGTAACCTTATATATTCTATTTTATACATTTAAAAACGTTATTCTAAGAAAGGAACCATAAGCTTCATTAGATGGACAGAGGGGTCCACTGCACACAAAAAAGGTTAAGAATTCCCAGATAATATGAACATTCTTTGATTCTCTTTTTAAAAAACAAAAACAAAAACATATTCACTTCCTTTAAGGGAATTTAGTTTTAAGACTATATCTACATTTTTCATAGTAAATAAACATAGGAGCCAACCATTTCAATGGATAGCTATTTCAGATAATCCTTTTCACATGTTGCAGAAGCTAAGGAGGTTTGAAATAGGGGACAATGAGGAATTAAATCTAATCTAAAAACTATATGAATACAACAGAATGGACTCATCCAAAATAAAATTATATTTTAAAGGTAGAAGAGAGAAGGAAAAGAGAAAAGTAAAGAAGGTAGATGGAAGACAGAATAAAGGAGGTGAGGAGAGAGGTGAAGAGGGCAGAAGTAGTGAAGGATGAGAAGAGAAAGGAAGGAAAGGAAAGGGAAAAGGAAGGACAGTGAGAAAGGGGAAAAGAGAAGAAGAGAATGAATTAAAATATAATATAAGAAAATGACAGATAATCAGAATTTAAGTATGTGAGCACTTACTGAAAATTTATGCTCTGCCCTTAGTAGGCTAGGTGCCTTGTATTGAATACAAGAACATATAAATCCCTATATATACCACATTTTCTTATCAGCCCCATAATTGCAGAGAATGGACGGTGTACTGCAGTGATACAGCAATGCATAGGAATGTAATACATCTTCATTATCATGAAACACTGGTTCCTGCTGTTCTAGGCAAAGCAGACACATGTGACATCAGTTAGAGCAAAGAGCCGGCTAAAAGGAAAGCCTCTCCTTAGATGGATCTGTGGTATTTAGGCCTTGCAAGCACAGATTTTTCATAGAGATAGCTCTTCACACAAACTTTGCACAGCTGTTTTTGGCTGGCAATCAATATTTTTTTTTTCTTCAGAGAAAGAATATTTTTTTTTTCAAAATGAGATCAGGTCTATACAGAGATAATAGAGAAGAACTGGGTCTTCAATTTCATTAGTATAACAAACTGCCAGATGAGAAAACTCCCTCTACCAATATGAGCTGCATCTTTAATGTATAATCTTAGAGTAGCCTAGAAAATAAAACGGTCAAGTAATTTGTCCAATATATGTCAGACAGAAGTAGGACTTGATTGGAGGTCTTTTGAAGGCCAAGGCTAGCTCTCTATCATAGTCACAGGCAAGTACAATATTGAGTCATGATCAACTAATCAGTTGATCAATCAATTAACAAATATTTATTGTATCTGTTATGTGCCTGGAACTATATTAAGTGCTAGGGACACAAAGAGAGAGAAAAGACAATCTCTGCCCTCAAGAAGTTTACAATTTAATGTGGGAGACAACATGCCAAAAAATATACGGAAACCAAGCTATATAGGAAATAATTAAGAGAGGGAAGGCATTACAATTAAGAGAGATTGAGCAAGCCTTCCTTACAGGGAAAAAAAGATAGAATTTTAGTTTAATTTAGTTTAGACTTAAAGGAAAACAGAAAAGTCATTAGACAGAGTTGAGGAGGAAGAGATTTTTTTCAATTTCTTCCATTATGGCACACAGGAGGGAAAAGTAGCATTAGCAAAAGGTAATACCTTGTTAGGTAGAAAAGTCAGTGTTTCTTGAAGGATAATGGAAGACAGTTCAGTCTACTTGGATAGAAGAGATAAAATAAAAAGTTATAAGGAAGGGAAGGACCAAAATGAAGTGAAGTGGAATTTCTGAGACAAAAGGAGAGAAGAAAGAAACAAAGTTATAGTATGTCACCTCCATTATCACTGGAAACCCAAATCTCATACTTCTTGGTCTGTGTCTCCCCTGAAGAAGCTGATAAATCAGAAAAGATCTATGAAATAAAGATCACATTAGATAAAAAGTAAAAATATAATGAGAATTAAAAATTGCTGAGAAGGTAGATCAATTTGATTGTCTTATTTTAGACAGTAAATTTTTCACTAAATTTCTTGCTTTTACATCATATAGATTCATATGTATACACATACATATTCATGTCCTCTTTTTTGATGTTCTAATGTATGACCTTACAATTTTTCTGAAATCTACATTATGATTCATTCAACAAGCATAATAATACTATAACTGATATACCCCTAGCAATGATCCATTGAACATAGAACTTTGGCTTGCCAACTCTCAATAGTGGGTACAATTTTATCTTTTTTCTGTTAAGAGAATGTTTAAAAAAAAATGCACCGAGAGACAGACAGACACATACAGAGACAGAAGTAAAAAAATAAATGACCTCTGCCTTCATTGAGCTTAGTATATACTTTTTTTAAAACCTTACTTTCTGCTTTAGAATAAATACTATATATTGGTGCCAAGGTAGAAGAGTGGTAAGAGCTAGGCAATGGGGGTTAAGTGACTTGCTCATGGTCACACAGCTAGGAAGTGTCTGAGGTTAGATCTGAACTCAGGACCTCCTTTCTCTAGGCCTGACTTTCAATTCACTGAGCTACCTACCTGCCCCTGGCTTACTATATAATTTATATTAGCTGTGTTACAAAATCTTATATGATAATCAAAATGTAGAATCTGAAGAATAAGGGAACATTTTACAGAATAGATAGTATTGAGTTAGGAATTAAAGAATAGGTAAAAATTGAGTGGGCCAAGAAAGTGAGGGGGGGAATATTCAAGACCTAGGAAAGAACTAAAATACTTTATGATTAGTCATAGACTCAGTTGCTAGTTCTTTAAAAATAAGATATTCTTTATTGGTTTAGCACAGGTTCTGGGACTTTCTGCCCAGATTAGATTCCCAGAAGTCACCACCTCAGATTCTACAAGAACTATGGGGGTATTTTCTCCTCTGATCACAAGCTCCTACCAGTCCAGTCCAGCCATAGTTATCATTTGATATAAATCAGTCATCCAGAGTTAACTAGATTTTATAAAGCGATAGCTACTGAATTAGTATAGTAAAAAGAGTTAGTACAAAATATCCTTCCCAAAAGTCTGTGACATACTTTCATGCTAGTGTAACCTAGACTCTAATGGGTTCAACCTTAGAGAATCCATGTGGCCTAGAAATAAATCACCTTTTGGTTTATAAAAGCCTCTTTCCTCCCTTTTGCAAAGTTCCCTCATACATGGTTTAGGTCTCTGATGGACTCCTTGTAAAGTCCTGAAATTGAATTTTCGATGAGTCTTGGGTTCCCTGTGCTGATATCATTGATTGCAGCTGATTCTGACTTAGAGAATAAGAGAAGAAAAGTCCAAATCCTTCAACCATTTGAAATTCACAGAGTTCTTGTCTGGTCAAGATGGAGAAGGAGGAGGATGGAGAGAGGTGGAGAAGACTGAGGTTTATCTCTTCTCCTCCCCAACCAGTTCCCTCTCAGGGACTTGGCTGTCCCCCCTCTCTCCTCTCTGTAGCCAGACACTTGAATGCTTGGGTTAGGAACTCCCCCAACAATGCAGACACATAGCACTTAACTCCTTTTAGTCTTGATGACTTACAAGAACTTCTCAGAAACTAGCCTAATTCCCTTAACTGATTGGTTAATCAAATAGAATTAGTCTCACCTGTTTAAGGTACTTGATTTAAGTGAGATATTGTAATTGAATGACTAAATGAATGGGCCTTCCTCTAATACTAGTGTCTTATGATATGATGTTGCTATTGATAATGATGATGATGATAACTCGAGTATTATCATGGACAAAACTGTTGACTGTGATTGCTTGCACATGACATTGATCCGTGAAAAAGTAAGAAAACATATAGTCATATTCTCCAAGTTTCATGGAATGAAAAACATTAAAAATATAGAGGCCTAGTAAAATAATTAAGAACAATGTGGGGATAGTATGAAACACATATCATTCCCATCATCCTGTCTGCTCTTAAATTTATCCTAAAGATGCTTTCAGTGAACCTGCAGAAACTTACATGTTAATATTTTTATTCAATTGCAAAAACCAATTATTTTATCTATCTGTGTGACAATACTCAGAACATTAAATATAAAAGAATTACAATAGAATTGTTCTTTTTTCCCAGGACTGTTTCTATCTGCACTACATTGAACTAATATGAGAATGAAATAGCAACAATAATTGGCCTTTAAGTAGTGCTTTAGGGTTTTCAAAGCACTTCTCATGCATTATCTCATTTGATAAGTCTTTATATAAATCTCTATGTGAAGATTGGAATCATATTCAAATTATGATTGCACTCTAACTGCACTCCCACAGATGGCATAAAATATAAATAAAATTGTACCCACTGCTCAGTCTGGAGACAAGAATACTAGTTTCAATTCATTCCCTTGCTAGGAATAGTCTAACTAGTTATATTACCTCAAACAATTTATTTCCCTTTCTCTGGGCCATAGATTCTTCATCTATAAAATGATAGAGTAGGACTACATAATCTCCAAGGTCCTTCCAGATTCTTCCTTAAAAATTTATCATTGTATGAATCATTAAGAAAATAATTTTTAAAGTTTATAGTGATCTGTTAAACAAACAGATAAAATGAAAAGGTATTATTTAAATGAATGAGTGAATTATACTACTATAAATTACTAGTAGTTTTCCAAGGGAAGAAAATTGGGGGAGGGAATGGATTTCTTCTCAGATAGTTTTCTTAAGGGAAATATACCCCCCTCCAACCACACACACGCATTCTCTCTCTCTTTCTCTCTCTCTCTCTCTCTCTCTCTCTCTCTCTCTCTCTCTCTCTCTCTCTCTCTCTCTCATTGCATATGTATTTATGTATGTATAAGGATTCACACACCTATATATTATGTGTTGAGATGGAAACATACATGCATGTACTAATAATGACTGTAGTCCTTATTACTTTCAGCAGACACAGATACTAAAGATCCAGCAGAAGAAATTCTTACCACAAAAGTCCTTGGCAATGTAAAATGATTCGACACCAGAAATATATATATATTTACACACACATACATATATACATATATATTTACTTTTATTAATGGAAATGCAATTTAAGAAGATGTATTATCATCTTCTGTGCTGCCATACCCTAAGGACCACTAGGTCTTTCCATATTATTTGTAGCTAAAACCTCCAATTATGTTGTCTCTTCTTATTAGAATATGAACTCCATGAAAGCAGGAACTCTTTTCTATTTATATCCCCAGTATTCAACACAGTAATTTTCAAATTGTTAGCAATTAGCAAATGCCTTTAAATTTATTCACTTATATACATATGTATATACATATATAATACATACATATATTTATGTGCATATATATTTATAGTAAAAAGAAAAGCATTTCAGCTTTTGGGGAAGAGCAGTCTTTCAGAAGTATAAATGAAGACTTCACATCCAATCAGTTCTATTCTACTTTTCCTGCATAGAATCTGAGGGGAAAACAGGCAATGTGGCTGAGCTCTTGACCTGATTCTTGGTCTGAATGCTCAGGCAGAGAGCAGGGCAAAGCTGGTGGCCAAACGAAGAGTCATTATATTTTACAGTCGATTAATGAGAATCAAGTAGAGAAAGCTTTCTGCTCTGTAAATGTGCCACTTACGGTCACATAACATATGGCTTAATAAGGATGACAAGCAAAAATGGTCATTGGATGAAAAAGGCCAGAAACTGCCAGGGAAAGTTATTTCAAGGAGAATGAGGGATGTTCTGACCCACTTCCTTCCTTGCCTGGTATTTTGTGTAATGAGGAGGAGGATCCTTTGCCAATTGCTGAGCAGCTTTACTCTGAACCTCTCAAAGAAGTCTCATAAATACAGATGTGGAATAAAATTTCCCAACCCTCTAATGATATCAGCAGTATCCTTCCCAGCAGAGATGGGCTCCTTGAGGGAAAGGGCCCATTTTTCTGGCTGGCATTTTATAGCACTTAGTATGCCATGGATGTTTAATAAATAACAATTAGTGAGAGGAAGAGCTATTAAAGCTTTCAATGACATCTCTGTACATGGGTACAGAGCTATCAGATCCTTTGTGTGCTATCCTGAACACTATCTTTAATGGTTTCAGTTTTAAATTGGTGGCTCCAAAGGGGAGGAATCATTATTTCAAAACTGCAGATAATCCAAGAATAATCATTGTCTTAGCAGCTAGTTTTGAGACTGAGATTTGGAGATGGTCAGGTATAATGTTCTGATATTTCAAAACTAATCAAGCAAAATGAAGAACAATAAATAGCACAGCAGACACTTCGACTTTTGCATCTTGTCCTTTCAACTCAGTACTCTTCCTTGACTGAACTCCATCAATAAAAATAGGCAGTATTTCCTTAGCATGATACAAAATGCTAGAATAAAAAAAGCCTATTTATGTCTTTAAAGTTCCTTGTTTAAATATTAACTGCAGTAGGGAGTTATTTAATTTATTATTTTATTATTTCTTGGGAGGTATAAAATAAAAATTAATATTCAACAACCCTAGGTATTATATTTTATAAGATTTATTAATAATCACTTGAAGTAAAAGAAATAAAAAAGAACTAAGTAAAAACCTGAGAAAAAAAACATTTTCCTAATCACATTCACGTGAAAAGAGCCACAGGTGGGGTCACACACAAGCTTTATCTTTAAAATGTAAAGACATAAAGTGAGAACAAAAGTGGGATGCTGGGAATTAGAGTTCTGGGAAACAACCCTAATTGCACAGAGGAGAAATCAAAGAGGAATTAGTTTGCATCAAAGTAAATTGGGTAATATTAGCAAATAAATAGCTCAGTTGTGCCATAAAAGGGAAAAAAAAACAACATGAAATGGGTCCAAGGATATATATGTATATTTAAAATATAGATCAATATTTGGATTTTTATGCTTAAAATAAAATTCTCTCTTCTTAGGTGCACAAGAATTTATTCTTTTATATACATTTTATTCTTATTTCTCAGTCCTGGGTTAAAGGCTCCAAACAGTCCTTTGACTTTCACATTTCTTTTGTTCTTAGGAACTCCAAGGAACATTTCTCCTCGAGAAAACTGGATTAATGGATAAGGAAAATAATGATGCTCTTCCTGCTAACTCTGTGACCTTTACCCATTATCTATAGGACTGGAGAGGAGTTGAGAGTTTTGATGTACCACCTCCTAATTAGCTCTTTACCAATTACGAGATGTTTTGGTATATTCAAGGGTTGAGCCAAATAGTGAATTTCCAAAATTATATTTAGGGACTCATGCCAGAGTAGTGAAGTGTCTGATTTTTGAGAGAATCATTTGACCAGATTAATTTACCTTGAAGGGTCAACTAATAAATTAATTTAATGCCAAGAAATAATGCCTCTTGAAATTTTAATTATCACAGGTGTAAAAATCTATGTATGTTTGTATATATAGGTATTTGTGAGCTTGTGTGTGAGGTGTAACTATTTGCTTGGAGCAGAAGGTAGGAAAGATAGCAACTGGGATGGTGAAAGATTTCTAGTTCATGTCATATATCAGTTGGAAGAATTAAAGATTAAAGAAAGGATCTGAGTAACATCTAAGTGGCTCAGTGGACAGAGAGCCAGGCTTGGAGACAGGAGGCCATTGGTTCAAATTTGACTTCAGACCAACTATGTGGTCCTGGGCAAGTCACTTAACCCCAGTTACCTAGCCCTTATCTCTCTTCTGCCTTGGAATTAATAATTAGTATTAATTTTAAGACAGAAAGTAAAGGCTTTTTTTCCAAAGGTGATTTTTAGGGACGTAATAATGGTATTAATGAATTTAAATGTCTGTCACATGGAAGAGCAATAAGATTTTTAACGTTTCTCTCTAGAAGGCAAAAGAAGGAGCAATTGGTGGGCATTGGAAAGAATAAAATTTAGGTTTGCTATTTGGAAAAACTTCCCAGCAATTTAAGCAGAAAAGTCTGCTTTAAGAGGCAGAAAAATTCCTATCTTATAAGTCTTTATTCATAATCTAGGTGACCATTTGATCATTTTCTGGGTAAATTTTAGTGGTGATCCTTTTCAAGAATGGTTTGGATTCAACACACTGTCATTCTGAAATTTCAGAATTACATAACTTAAATTCTGCTCAAGGAGATAAGTTCAAATCCAAAGTGAGCATTATGCTTATTTTAAACCAAACAATTTTGGATATGACAAAAAGGTAGAAATGTGTTCCATTGTTCTCATGTGAGCTTTTCATTAGTCATTTTCATAAATATATAATTTACTTAACCTCTACTATGTACAAAGCACCAAACTATGGGAAAGCAAAATACAAAGAAACTATAACCTGGGAGGAGGGGGAAAACAAGACAAGAATCCATGATTGCATGGATACAACAGAGAGATGATACATTTTTTAATTATTATTTTTCAAATTTTGGGGGAAGAATTAAGAAAGAATCAGTTTACATCAAATAAATTAGAAAAGGGAACATTATCAAAGAACCTAATTTCCCCCTAGAAGAGGAAGACAAAAAACAAAATTATGAAGACCCAGAGACAAGTGAAAAAATATACAACTTCATATCTAAGTACTTATTGCTAGACCAGTTGTTCATTCTTAGTTTTCAGAGGACCAATGAAACATAAGGGTGAGCTTGACTTGCATATAAATTGGATAAAATGAGGCAGAGTTGCAAAAAGTCATCAGCCTCATTCTCCCTTCCAGAGTCATCAGTGTTCAGTGGCAGGACAAAAGTCAAGATATCTGGTGATGGCCCAGGATGCAGTGGATGACCTTGGTGTCTTCTATGTCTGGTGAGAATCTAAGTGCTCTACAGCCTCTGCTTTTGCTGTCTCCATTACTGTTGAAACAAATTGTTCTCATCCACTTTTTCCAACTGGGGAAGTCTTCACATGTTTGTGTAAACATCCTCCCATAATTCCCCATCTGCCAAGATGGTTTACCAGGAAGTGGCCACAGCACATACTTTATATTCCCAGATGCTCTATTGTGTCCTCTAAAACATGGATAAGCGTTAGAAAAGAGAAATAGAATTTAAAGTATATGGAGAAAGGGTAGGAAATTGGAGAAATGTAAGTGTGAAAACCCTATTGGACTGGGGAGTGGAATAGAACAAAGATTTAAAGTGAAGGGAAAAAGGTATGTCCAGAATGTCTAGCTGACATTTTGAATTTTCAAGTCAATCAACCCATCCACAAATAATCTATCAAGACCATACTATGCAATGTGCTAACCGCTGAGAGTCCTGATCATTTCGCATATGTGTGAAAAAGAATGATATTTATTGTTATCATTAACCCCTTTCCACACTTTCAGTCATTTATATTTTTTCTTCCTGGTCATGAGGCCTTCACTTTCTATTCCAGCCTTAAGTGAAGGTTAGGCTTAAAGCTCCTTAACCTGTGCCCTGGACCTAGTTCCTGCCTTCCTTAGAAGCCCAGTGGATTTATGTTGTAAAGAGTAAATACAGGAGGTACAGCCAATAACAACTTTAGAGAATATTAATTATATATGTAAACATTTACATCTCAGAAACTAGCAAGTGCTACAAATTGAGGCTTGATTTATTTTTTGATGTTTTATATTAGGAAAGTGATAGGAAAATGAAAATAATGCAAATTGAACTTGAAAATGTTTCAAGCAGATATTTTCCCCACAGGAAGCTAGTTATTAAACATTTACCAGCATATCCCTGGGTATAGCTATAACTAAAATTTACTCACCTCTATTTCCTCAGGTAAATTTTTGCTATAGGTAGAAATTGGCAGTACATTCTGAGATTCTCTGGGGGTGTGTGTGAAGGGAAAATAACAAGCTTATTAGAAATAGGGGCTCATGGGTTTCTTTTTGGAATTTATTCTCATTTATTTTTACTTCTATGAAGGAAAACTTAGATTGAAAAGTCATTTGAAAGTGATGTTGGCAAAAGCCATGAAAAACAATGGAAAATCACTTCCTTTATATTCACTTTTGAATGGAGTGGGGAGTTTGGGGGAGGAATCTATCTTGAAGAGACTGAAAATCTTGAATCGATGCTTTACTTGGAAATATTTTCTGTATGCCATATTTAAATATAGATTCAAATTATTTGACTTATAGAAAAATGGAATAATAGGAACTTTAGAGATCATTGAGTCCAATCTCTCATTCTACAGGTAAGGAAATTGAGAGATGCAATAGGTAAGGTAAACTACCTGGTTCCTGTCAAGTCTAGTATCCAACTTTTCCTGCCCAGGCCAGGCTCATTCCACGGATCTATTCATTCTCTAAATCAAATCCAGAAACATTAATATAAGTGAGAAATAGCTCAAATTATTTTGTGCACTTCAAAGGTATGTTTTATATTCAGAGATCATTATTCCAGGTCTCCAGCTGCTGTAGAACAAGGCTGCCCTGCAAACTCCAGCATTAGCAGCTGTCTGTTAAACACTTTACTACAGCTAATTGAAATGGTAACAAAAGTACTGCAATTAGTCTACAAAGAAGACTTTTTTTTTGTTCATTCTCACATTCCTTTGTAAGTACTTAAACATGCTCATTGCACTCTGAAATTAAAAAGGTAATTCTCAGAGAGTAAATGTGTAAATGAGCCAGGAAGCAGTCAAAACAGCATGTTTGGTTGGGGGAGAAGAATTTGATTTACGTAGGGGTCATTAATTTACACTGGCCCCTACAGAGGTATATAATATTAAGAAAGCAGTGAAATAAAAGCAAGCCATTTCCCCAAGGTTATGGAGTATATGTATAAGTGGCAGAACCAGGAAAAGTACACAGGTCCCCTGTCTTTTGGCCCAGTGCTCTCTCTACCACACCATAATCAAATCAACTTGAAAATTAATTGCCATTTATTAGACAGAGCACAGCTAGATTATTGATGTAGTCCCAGGGTACTGCTGACCCTCTCAGACAGGAGCTCAAATTGTTGGACTTTTGAATGGGATTTAATCTACTTGGTTTACTTGCCCTTACCTCTAAATAGCAAACAACTGAAATTGCCTCAACCAGCTTACCATGCTAAAAGATGGAGGCAAGGAGCAGCAGAATTTTTTATTGAGACAAAAAATCCTGGAATACTACAAATAAAAAGAAATAGCATCAGCCACAATTGTGAATCAGTTCTGTGTCCTTACACTTCCATATGTTACAAGGAGTAGTTCGGAATACAGTTCTACCAAAGGAAAAACGTGGTGTTGGTATTTTTTCGGTGGCTAGAGTTTATACTCTTAGATGGGTAGCAGGGCTGAAAACATCAGGGAAGGGCAAGGTTAGTTTCCTATCATCACCTGTTTCCCCTCTTCATCTCCTTATACACTCTTGGCCTATAACCCAAATTCTGGCCAGGTCGTGTTATATTCATCCAAGTCTAATCCTGGGTTAAGTTGCCTGAGACACTCTTCATTGCTTAGCTAGCCACTTCCATCTCCAAGTTATTGAGTCGTATCTCTGTTCTTTATGGTCATGAACCCAGAAGAGATAGGCGTTGCTCCTTTATTCTCTAGGCAGGAACAAAGATGCTATCTTTTTTCACCTTTTCATTGAAAGTAGAGAATAAGAGTGCCCCATCTTAGTCACTGGGCTAAGGCTAGGGCATATGGGAGAAGACAAAGCTCTTTACTGTTTCTCAGTCTACCTGGAAGACAAACTCTCTTCTCTCTTTCAGATTAAAGTCAGAAAGAGCAAATTATAGAAATAAATTTCAGCGCTTATAGGATCCATCTGCCACATGTAGATTTAATTAAATAAGGTAATTAATGAGCATTTATAAAGTACTTAGTAAATACCAGGCATTTCCTAAGTCAATGACACTACAAAGTCAAAAATGAATAGACTCTGCCTCTTGAGACACTTACTTTCTATCAAGGAAAACAATATGTATGCATAAATACATGCTTAAATCATACATAACAAAAATTAAAAGGTAATTTGGGCATGAATCATTAATAGCTTGAGAAATCAGAAAAAGCCTCATGTAGGAGATGGAATCTAAACTGAGTTTTGAAGAATATTAGAAATTCTCACAGGAAAATGTAAGAAAGGATTGCTCTCAAGGCATTGAGGACAACCTAGGCAAAGACAAAGAGGTGATAAATGGAATTTCATATATGAGAAGCAGGAAGAAAGCTAATTTGACTGAACTATCATGTATGTAAAGGAGATTGCCATATATAAGCCCAGAAAAAAATTGTTCAGAATCAGGTTAAGTGAGTTTTAAATGCCAAACAAGTAAATTTGTATTTATGTTTTTAGATTGTATTTACATTTTATCTTAGAGATGACTAGAAATTACTGGGAATAACTTAGGCTGACGTATACTTTAGAAATATCACTTCAGGACTTCTGGGTTAAGATGGCTACAGAGTAGTTGCAGAACTTTTACCCTCCTCACCACAGCCCTGTAAGATACATCAAAAGAACAAAAAGGCCCAGGTTCAGATGAGCGAAGGGACTCCACAATACGGTGCACCATTGAAGGTATGTGGGATTTGGGCATTTCCATGTTATAAGGGGGTAAATTAGCTCCCACCAAAATGCAAGCTGATCAAACCCTCCCCCATCCCACTTACAGGGCAGAATTCATAGCTAGTGACCTAGAATTAAAGCAGTGGGGAACAACCTCTAAGTCCTTGGCAGCAGATCAAGAGCACCCCTGAGAGCAGCTAGACCTGAAACATCAGGAGGCAAAAGAGTGCGCACCTTGGGCGTGGAGAGGGGAATGGGGCTGGGGTGGCATACAGCAGAAACCATATGCAGACTCAAAAAGTAACCTCAGGCAAAAACTGCTCCTTAGCTCCATACACAGAGAGCCTGCCCTCTTCACCCAGACTTCTGAGGGAAGCAAGAAACATCAGAGTAATGGCTAGCAATGCTTAAGAAAAACCAACCAACAAAAGAAACAAGAAAAAAAGCTCTAACTCTAGATAATTTTTACGTAGAAAAAATCCAGACCACAGAACAGAAGGCAGAGGAGGACACATAAGGAAACACATCCAAACCCTCCCCCAAAAATGAAAATTGGTCACAAGCTCTTGAAGAGTTCCAATCTGAGATCATGAGAAAGAAGGAAGAGATTTGGCAAGAAAATTGGGAAATTGTTCAAAAAGAAAATAATAATTTAAAGGGCAGAATTTCACAACTGGAAATTGAGGTTCAGAAATCAAATGAAATGATAAGCAAATTGAAGACCAGAAATGACCAGATAGAAGCCATGAAGAGCCAGATAGACCAGACTGAAAAGGAAAACCAAAAGATTGGGGTAAGTGACATCAGCAAGAGAGTCTATGACAGGGGTTGGCAACCTTTTTGGCTGTGAGAGCCATAAATGCCACATTTTTAAAAATGTAATTTCATGAGAGCTATACAGTGCTCACAGTGCACACTCCTGTAACAGTGCCTGAAAAAAAATTGACTTTATGGCTCCTGCAGAAAGAGCAATATCTGGCCCTCAAAAGAGCCAGATATGGCTCGAGAGCCATACGTTACCAACCCCTGGTCTATGATAAACCCGAAGAGCCCAGCTTTTGAGACAAAAATCCACTATTTGACAAAAACTGCTGGGAAAATTGGAAAACAATATGGTAGAGATTAGGTTTAGATCAACATTTCACACCCTACACCAAGATAAATTCAGAGTGGGTGAATGACTTGAATATGAAGAAGGAAACTATAAGAAAATTAGGTGAACACAGAATAGTATACTTGTCAGATATCTGGTAAAGGAAAAATCTTAAAACCAAGCAAGAATTAGAAAAAATTACAAAATGAAAAATAAATAATTTTGATTTCATTAAATTAAAAAGGTTCTTTTCAAACAAAAAAAATGCAACTAAAACCAGAAGGGAAACAACAAACTGGGAAGAAATCTTTATAACAAAAAACTCTGGCAGGGGTCTAATTACTCAAATATACAAGAAGTTAAATCAAATCAATTGTACAAAAAAATCAAGCCATCTCCCAATCAATAAATGGGCAAGGGACATGAATAGGCAATTTTCAGATGAAGAAATCAATACTATCAATAAGCACATGAGAAAGTGTTCTAAATCTCTAATAATTAGAGAAATGCAAATCAAAACAACTCTGAGGTATCACCTCATACCCAGCAGATTGGCTAAAATGGCAGCAGGGGAGAGTAATGAATGCTGGAGGGGATGTGGCAAAACTGGGACATTAATGCACTGCTGGTGGAGTTGTGAACTGATCCAACCATTCTGGATGGCAATTTGGAACTATGCCCAAAGAGCGCTAAAAGAATGCCTGCCCTTTGATCCAGCCAAGGCATTGCTGGGATTGTACCCCAAAGAGATCATAGGGGAAAAGACATACAAAAATATTTATAGCTGTACTATTTGTGGTGGCAAAAAACTGGAAAACGAGGGTCTGCCCTTCAATTGGGGAATGGCTGAACAAATTGTGGTATCTGTTGGTGATGGAATATTACTGTGCTCAAAGAAATAATAAACTGGAGGAATTCCATGTAAACTGGAAATGACCTCCAGGAATTGATGCAGAGTGAAAAGGAGCAGAACCAGGGGACCATTATATACAGAGACTGATACACTGTCGTAAAATCAAATGTAATGGGCTTCTCTACTAGCAGCAATGCAATGATCCAGGACAATTCTGAGGGACTTATGAGAAAGAAAACTATCCACATTCAGAGGAAGAACTGTGGGAACAGAAACCCAGAAGAAAAACAACAGCTTGAACACATGAGCTGATGGGGATATTATTGGGAATGTAGACACTAAACAATTACCCTAGCGAAACTACCAATAATATGGAATTAGGTCCCGATCAATAATACATATAAAACCTAGTGGAATTGCATATCAGCTATGGGGGGCAGGGGGAGGGGGCACGAGAGGATTTGAGAAGAGTTAAAGAACATGAATCATGTAGCCATGTGAAAATATTCTAAATAAAATGTATTAATAAAAATAAAAAGATATCACTTTAGTAGTTATGTGCTTTTGGATCAGACAGGAGAAACGGAAGATAGAGAACCTAAGGAGAAAGCTATTGAAATAGTCCAGGCAGGAGGGCGATAAGATCCTGAACTAGGCTGGTGTTTGTATGAAAAAAGGGAGTGCATATTAGTGATGACATGGAAGTAGAGGTGACAAAACTTTATAACTGACTTGATTTGTAGAGTTAGAGTAAAATGATTAAACTTTCAAAGCTAAGATACAGAGAAGTTCAGAAAGATGGATTTTGGAGAAAAGGTAATGTGTTTATTTTAAATATATTGATATATCTATAGGATACACAACTGAGTAGGCTAGACACACAAATATACACTATGTAAATTCATATATGTATACCTATATGTATGTATTCATCATAATTAATTTGAGTAAAACTGACAGTTAAAGCCATGGGAATGAATAAGATCAGCAAGAGAGAACCTACAGAAAGAATAGAAGAATCCCTGGGACAGGATGTTGGAGTACACTCACAAGAAGAGAATATAGCATGGATGATGTTTCAGCAAAGAAAAATGAGTGTTCAGACAGGTAGGAGGAAAGCTAAGAGAGGAATATCACAAAAGCCCAGAGAGGAGAGTATCTCCAGAAGGAATATTGTGAGAATTGTTAAATGCTTTAGAGGCCAAGACAAGAATTGAAAAAAATTTCATTTGATTTAATGATTAAAAAATAATTGGCAACAGCAATCTGGAAATTTTGAGTAATGAGTTGGACAAATTTTGTACATGCCTGAAGATTAATCACTTTAAATATTATAAAAAAGAAACCTCAAACAAATATTTCAAATAGAAAAAAAATTCTAAAATTCATTATATACTTCCAAGGTTATTTTACAAAATGAAATAAGCAAATAATCTATCATTTTGTCAATAGATTTTACCAACTATTTATGACATAGTAAGCCTAATGAAGTTATAATTACCCATTATGTGAATGTATCTGTTCAGGGAATTGGGAATAATTAATCTGGAGAAAAGATGAAAAAAGAAGAGAGTAAAAATTGTGATCAACTATTTGAAATGCTGCAGTGTATGAGATCATAGATTAGAGTTGTTCTCTTTGACCTCATGAGTAAAACTAAGAGTAATAGGTGGAAAATATAAAGAGGCCAAATTTGACTTGATATAAGAAAAAGCTGCCTAATAATTAGCTGTTTAAAAGTGGAATGGGCTTCCTCAAGAGATTATGGATTTCCCTTCCTTGGACATATTCAGACAGAGTGTGGATGAGCACAGGTCCATTATGCGTTAGAGGATTAATCAATCCCTTCCAATTCAACTTCTGGGATTATGTTATTCTGTGATCTGAGTTGCCTGAGGCACAAAGCCGTTTTAGATTGTTTGTCCATGTCAGAAGATTAATAATTATCAAAGGTGAATTCACATTCAGTAGCACTTGATCCACTACTAACCTAAGATGACTCATAACTCAATTTAACCTCTTTCTTTATGATTCTGGATCAATATTAAGAAATAACTCACTGTAAAATTCATGAAATGCAGGGATTATTAGGCCCAAGACCTAAATCAGTGGTTCCCAAACTTTTTTGGCCTACCGCTCCCTTTCCAGAAAAAAATATTACTTAGCGCCTCCTGTCACATACTATCACCGCCCCCTTACAGTTATTCACCGCCCCCAAATGCACCTGTGGCCATCACCGCTCCCCTGGATTGCTGCAGCACCCACCAGGAGGCAGTGGCACCGACTTTGGGAATCACTGGCCTAAATGAAATATTAAGAGATTTAAGGATGGAAGGTGCCTAACATGCCATCTAACTTCCTCATTTCACAAGTGAGGATAAAATGACCGCATATCACAAAGCTAGTAAATGTAAAGTTGAAATTCAAAGATAGTTTCTATTAATTTCAAATTTAGCACTCTTTCTATCACATAATCCTTACTCAATGGCCCCTTAAAAAAACTTCAAGAGCTGCTATGTTTTGTAATTTCTTTTATTTATTTGTTAATTTTTTTCCTGTGTCTTTGTCATCAGTCTGCCCATTGTCACTTCTACATGTTCTCTAGGTGCCTATCTCAGGAAGTTTTCCCTCTAATACTTCTTACATGTTGCAAAGCATAAAAATATGCCATTTAAGTTTGTTAGAATTTACTTTTGAACAGGAGTAAATGTGCTTTGTGTAAGAATCTAAAATGCTCTCCAATGACTAAACAATATGATGTTTATGACACTTATTTATGTTTAAACTATATTTTTGCTCATTTCCTAGTTTTTCTTTATGTGACCAATAGGTGACTTTTAGATAGCTGCAGTGTATGAGATAAAATAAAAGAAAAGGAATTATATTGGGGAAAAATAAGTAGGATTTGTAGTCAAAGAAAATGGTTTTGTTTCCTTGAAATAGGGAGATTAAAGATGATGCTTCAAAAATATTAAACCTTTTGAAAATGAGTGCAAAGAAATTAAAATTACCATGATATTCATCTTTTCCTATTGTTCTGAATTCAGACATGTTAAGAAATATGTGGAGGCATGAAATTAATGATAATGCAAATATTTGTGATAATCCTTAATATTATTATTATTATTTTTAGCATGTGCTAATTATCAAGCTAGCCTATACAGCTAGCACTGATTACAGATAACTATGAAGTAGAATGGAAAATACATCCCTACCATTTTCACTGGACTCTTGAATAGAAGAAAGTTCTTGGGGAATCTTATGCCATGAGAAATAAATCAGCAAAGTGGCGTCTCATATTACGCCTATAGAGGTCTCATTATTCGATTTTTTTTCTGTTATAAAAGTCTGAAGATCAACTATTTGTGATGTCATTTGGGAAATTCTGATGACCTAGAAAGGAAATTCAGATGTTAGCAAACAGAAAAATGAATTTGATTAATACAGGAGTTTTGTCCATTTTATTTAGGGTAAGGGGGAAACAGCACTTGAAATACAAGTTTGCAAGATTTATCAGTCTTTATCCTGAAGGCCCAAGTGCTGAGAATTCTCCATTAGACTCTTAAGAGGTATGATGGACAATCCCTCACTGAGCTTCAGGTCAGGAGATTTTTCTTTGGGCTTTTCAGCCTAATAACCAATAAGGAAGTTATTCTATGTAGAGACTCCTGCTATTGGTATCAAAACAGGATGACTAAAAAGTTAAATATATTCCCTGCTCTCGCAAGTGACAAACCTATTTAACTGTGATTTAAAAAAAAATCTTTGGATTTATTTTCTGTGTAGCTTAAAACCAAAATAAATATATATAGATATAGATATATATACATACATATATATGGATATAGATATTAGATATAGATCTACATGAAAAAGGCCTTTGTAAAGTGTTAATAACCTTTTAGCTATATATCCAGGTCCTAGAGACTTATGTGAATTCAAAATAATTGTCAGAGCCCCAATTTTTCCTCTGAATTCCTTCAACCCTGAAAAGGGCTAAACTTTTTCAATTATATATAATATCACTTTGTAGTAGTGAAAAGTTTACTTAAAATAGAAATGCAATATAATCAGAATAGTGTACTGTTAGATAGATGTGGTAGGAAGAGTGTCTACCATATTGATTAGGCTCATTTCATTTTGTTTTGTTTATACTTATTTTTTTTCTGCAAAAAGTGAAAACAGACCTCAAGTATTCATTGGTATAATCTGCTAATGACTTTGATTTGGCTTTCAGGTGGCCTGAACATAAATCCAGTCCAAGAAAAGGCAATAATTTATCTCCTTAAGTTTGACCAGGCTACCATAGAAGGATTGGGTGGTTTAAGATAAAGTTACTATCACTGGATTTTTGAAGCAAAAGGTTAACTTTCACTTTTCTCTTTGTTTGTGTAACTATTTTAAAATAATATTATAAAATTTCCTCATTAAAGAACCATATAAATTTTACTTCAAATTATCTTTTGGGAAAGCTATCAGAGCATGAGGGAATTCTGTAAGCTTGAAAATTTCTCCAAGGGGGAAAATACTTAAAAGCAGAATAATCATAAAATTTTTTCTGGGAGATTTATGTCTAAATAAAACTTGCTTCCTCATTAATGATGTAGATGAAGAAAGCTGGTACAGTTTACTATACCACTTCCTTTTACATCAATTCTCTGTGATTAGTAAGGAAAGACAATGACACCTGGCAATTCAGCCACACCAAACATTGCATCTATTCTTCACTTTGATAAATGTTGAAGAGTACCAACTGAGTAGGTATCTTGTGACTGGTGCACCTTTTTGTTTATTCCTATCATTACTTTCTCTTAAGAGAAGGTAGAACAAATCTTCATCATTCTGCTTCAGATCTATTGGAAATCTGAGTAATATTGCCACCAGCTAATAAGCAGTCACCTGAAAGAGATTCCACTCTCAAGGACATTAACATTCACCATCATATTAAGGCAATGTTGAATAGTTAGGACAGTCATATTGGCAGAGGTGAAAGATCAGATGGTGGGCTATTTAAGGGACAAAGAGTGGGCAATGAATTCTAAGAAAATTCAGCATCTCTACTTCTTAGTTGTTTTGAGGAATAAAATATTTGAGTGGTAGTTCAGAGCAAATCTTGGCATTGGCCTTTGTACAAGGTCAGATTGCCATATATGAGACTTTTTATCTACTTTATTATATAAGATTCTTCCCTTTGATAAGGATTATTGACTGCATTGGAAATGTCATCATCTACCCTTTGGCCTTGATGCTGCTCTTTATCATCACCACTACTTTATACTGAGAGGACTATGGTGAACTACAAAGATTTGGCATTTGCAAAATAGGCAAGATGATTAAAGTCTGTGCCTTGGTCTTATCTGAAGAGAAGAAGCAAAGCCTGAGCTTTCTTGTCCTCATTCTCCTCTTATATTCAGTCACTCCTTCCCATTATATAGAAAGATTTTATTATATATATATATATTATATATATGTCTACACATATAGATATATATCTTAGATATACATGCGTGCATATACAGATTATATATACATCTTACATATACATACATGTAAAAATTATCATACATACATATACACATATTAATTTTGTTCTAATTTAACTGCAATAATATCCTTCTCCATAGTGATCCTCCCAATGCTTCTCATGTCCTTTAGATTAGGACTATTTGGGTATGACTCTAAAGTCATTTAAGTGGTAGAAGGTCTTATAGAAAATCTTTAAGCCTAGACACCAAGGATTGGTGTATGGTAAGGACAAATATCCACAATATGTCAGACTTGTTTTCCCTTAAAAGATATCGAAGCTGTAATTTGACTTAAGTGGCACAGGGGACTAAGAGCTGAACCATTGATATAGCTTGAGTGTACCTCAAACACAAATTCTGGTCAATGAGGAGCCAGGAATTGCTATAGCTCAGTCTTGAGTACTCAGTACTTGAATGAATCATCACTATATCCTTGTTCATCATCCTTTCTGTGTTATGGTTAAGTAGACCCCCTTTCAATTATTAGAAGGCTTACAAGTATCTCATTTTATTCTGTTTCTGAAACCGAAGCTTGATAACCTTAAAACTAACAAGCATATAGCTTTGTAGCAGATGTTTATTTCCATTGAGAAAATTAAAAAAATATGTGTGGGAAGGGTTGAATAGACCCAAGATCCTCCCAAAGAGACTTATGGAGGGTCCAGATTATATAATCTTTTAAGACAAAAAGTCTCTTAGGATTAGATAATGTGGAAATTTTCTACCCCACACAAGAAACAAACTGTCAGTCTTTTGGGATGTATATCAGGACAGAATTCAGATAAGATAAAGGGAAAGCATGGCAGCTCTGTAGGGTATACTGACTTTTCTGGCCAGGGACACTGCAAAGTCATCAACATTTCATAATCATGATGTTCCAAAGTAACTATAAACATCACAAAAGTCATTAGAAACTTGTTAACCATTAACAAGCTCTGCGCCTGTGTGAGGGGGTAAAGGGATGAAGTTAGGAGGATTGGAGGAATGGGAGAAAGGAGAGAGGAAGGTAGAGGAAGGGAAAGGAAGGTAGCTGGTCCCCAGCCCCTGCAGGGGAAATTGACCAGAGCCCAGGGCCTCAAATAAAAGATCAGAGAGCAACTTAGGGTTTAGAATAGCTAGGTTTTATTTAAATTAGAAAAGGGAAGGTCTAGGGAAAACTAGGACCTAGATAAAAGGGGGGAAAAGGTGCCAAGAGAGAGCTCTGCAGGGTTTATCCTCCAGGCTCAAGAGAGCTAGAGAGACCCCAAAAAGGCGCCAAACTTTCTCTTTTATACTTTCTCCAACAGGAGGTGTTGGGGGAAGTTGTAGCAGGGAGCCCTGGGAAACAGTCTTCCAGGGCTTAAAAAATTTCGAATGACACACCTGTATGAATCAAACCTGGACTATAGCAATAGCAAGCATGGATCAAATCATCTCCCAACTCCTCATACTCCAACCTCATTTTCAGCTTAAGAACCTGTTGCCCAATATAAGGGCAGATAAAGAGGAGAAACAATTATCTCTATTTGCTGTTGACTGAAAAATTAACAAATTAATTAAATGAACTGATTAATAGCTTCAATAAAGTCCTAAAGTGTCAAAAACATCCACAAAACTCATCAATATTTCCATACATTATTAGGAAAAAACAGGAAGACATGACAAGAGAAAATAAATTTAAAATAGTAACAAACTAAAATATTTTGGAATTAACTTCTTAAAACATATTTTGTTTTTATATAGATATCATTATGAAAATGCTCTATATAAATAATGAATAAAATATTTTTTAAATATTTAGCTCTCATTTTTGTACTATTTCAATATAGATAAATGATCACATTTATTTGCATGCTAATGTTATTCAATTACTTTTGAAAGATAAACTTTATAGAATTATGTGAAATTTTAAAAATTATGAAACAAAAATTCTTAAATCTAAAAGGGAATAATGGAAGAAGTAGAAATAGAGGGGCATAGAATTACCAGAGCTCAAACTAAATTATAAAGCAATGATCCTCAAAAAATTATATGATAGTAAGGGGCAGCTGGGTAGCTCAGTGGAGTGAGAGTCAGGCCTAGAGACAGGAGGTCCTAGGTTCAAACCCGGCCTCAGCCACTTCCCAGCTGTGTGACCCTGGGCAAGTCACTTGACCCCCATTGCCCACCCTTACCATTCTTCCACCTATGAGACAATACACCGAAGTACAAGGGTTTAAAAAGAAATTATATGATAGTAGTCAAAAAAATAGAAAAATAGGTCAGTAGAATATATTAGAAAAGCAAAAAACAAAACAAAACAAGGATAATCAAAAAGAGTTGTCCATGTTTTATAAATAAATTGGAAGATAGTACTATAAATATAATATTTATTTAAATATTTAAATAAAAATTTACTTATAAAAGGAAATAACTAACCCCTTAATAGAATTAGAATCACATCTAAGAACATATGCTACCATAACCTCTAAATGGATGTGCAACCTCATAAAAAAGTTTAAGTAATAAATTAAATGAATATAGATGGAAGTACTTTCAAAGGTATGGCTAGAGAGGAATTATTATCAAACTAGGAATTGAGAACAGAGAAGACAAAATCAGAAGTTTCCTTTTTGTAAAATTTAACAGCTTGATATAAACATAATTAATGAAATTTTAAAAAGACCAAAAAAAAAATAGTACACACACACACGTGTGTGCGTGTATATAACATATATATACATATATATGTGTATATATATACATATGTCTTCCCTGCCTACATTTTGTTTATTTGCTACATAAGGCTACTAATCATTCAAAAACTCTGTGTAGTTTCATGATTTAGTGATTTGGGGAGTCTAGTTTTAATTGCTTTCTAGGATATTTGGAACAAATCTTAGATTTACCAAATATTCATTATCTATTCATTCACCTGTACTCTCATGTACCCTCCAAAAATTCTCATTTTCTCATTTTGTTATCTTTGCCAATCTTGTTGTTGAGTGTAGAACATCAGAGTTGTGTTAATTTGAATTTCCTTTATTAGTAGTAAAACAGAACATTCTTGATTATGATTACTTATAACATGATTTTTTTTCTTTTACTGAGAATTGCCTGTTCATATCCTCTGACAATTTATCAACCAGGAGAATGACTCTTATTCATTTACACTTAAATCATTCCCCTACACTATATATCTTAAATATAAAAGCTTGACTAACAAATTTGCTTCAAATATTTTTTTCTGCAAAACTTTCCAATTTTAGGAAATTTTTATTTTATTTTATTTTATTTCCTGAGATTTTTTTCTATCCCTTTTTTGGTCAGGAAAATATAAAACTGGACAGACTTTAGAAGTTATATTTGAAAGATAAATGATGTCTTTTAAATGGGAATACACATATTCTCAGGATAAATGCCACATTAACAAAAATTAGCCATCTGCTGGAATACAGAGAAATCATAAATGGATATAAAAAGTCAGAAATATTCTATATAGATCATAATATGATATAATAGTTAATATAGGGAATAAAGCAAAAGAAAAATCTGAAGCAAAATGAAAACTCAGACAAAAATACTGAAGAATAATTCAAAAAACAAATTGTAGAAGCAATTACACAAAAAGAAAATGATAGCAAAGATAAAACACAGTGAAATTATTTTGATACAAGTAAAGCAGTCTGAAAATGTGAAAAAAAAATGTATGTCAGAAAATATACCATCCTGAGACAGAGAGAGAGAGAGAGAGAGAGAGAGAGAGAGAGAGAGAGAGAGAGAGAGAGAGAGAGAGTTAATAATCTCCAAATAAGCACAAAATGAAAAAATCATAGAGATAAAATGGAAAAAGTAGACTATAAAAATGATAAACAAAGCTTAAAACTGTGGACCTTTGAAAAGATAAACAAAATCAATAAACTTTTAGCTAACCTAATAAAATAGAGAGAAAAGAGGAAGAGGAAAGTTAGATAGCAAATTTTAAAAATGAAAAAGGTGGATTCATAACAGAGAGGAAATAAAATAAGTACTAGAACCTATCATAAACAATTTTATGTTAGCAAAGTCTAGAATGTAGAAAATAATTACCTATAAAGAGAATACCTAAATGAAAAAATAAGAAATAAATATTAAATAGCTCAGTCTCACAAGTGAAATTCATCAATTCATAAAAGAATTATCAAATAAAAACTCTTAAGTTATACCCATTTATAGGTTCAAATGAGGTATACCAAATGTTTAAAAGAAATTATTACTTTAGTTACACAAAATGTTCTCAGTTTGTGAGAAAAAATACTATCAAACTCTTAATGAAATAAATATTTTATTACCTAAGTAAGTATTGGGGAAAAATAGGAAAATATAATCTGTCACTGATGTTATTAATGAAAAAAAATTTAAGGGAAAAGATACATCCAAAAATATATCTAAAATTCTTCCAAAAAATCATTCACTATGATTATGTTGGACTTGTACCAGTCAATACAAGGACTTTTCACCATTAAGAAAATAAATATTATAATTAATTATATTGAAAACAAAACTATCCTAACATAATTCTAAAAATTCATAAATCTTTGACAAAATATAGAACTAACTTGTACTTTAACAAACATAAACATATAGAGATAATTTTGTTATGATTAAAGTATACACAAAACATCAAATTTCAATTTTATTTACAATTAAGAAACATTGGAAACTTTCCCAATAAATTTAAGGGTAGAGCAAGTGTAACATTTTTGCATTATTTGACATAGTTCTAGAATTGCTAGGTGTTTTAACAAGATAAGAGAAGGACAATACTTATAACTATTATATATATGTGTATACATAATAGTATGTAACTAATACATACTATTATGTACCATATATTCTATAAAAAGGAACAATAATTTTAACAATAAGACAAGAGAAGTAATTTAAAAGCATTGATATTGGCATATGGGACAGAAAATCATTATATGTTGCTGAAGATAAGATAATTTATTTAGAAAACACTAGAAAATCAAAGGTAGGGAGGCAAATCAGTGGGTATTTAAGGAGCAGACATTTTGCCAGTTTGTGTGGATTATTATACATTTGGTGGAAAACTAATAGAAGGTAAGTTTGGAAAATTAGAGTGATACCAGTTTGGGTAGGGAAATCAATGATATTTATAGAGATAAGAGGCAGCATGGTCCAATAGGAAAGAAAATGACTATAATTTAAATGACCTTAGTTCAAATCTGGACTCTCATGCTTACTACTTGTATGACCTTGGACAAGTTTCAAATTCCCTGGCACTTCAACAAGGATCTTGAGTGCAGGCTTGGACCTCTAGTGGGGACCCTGTGCAGACAGGAGCACCCTCTACACCAGACCCAGAAAAGACAACCCCCAGGAATATAATAGCCAAATTCAAGAGCTTCCAAGTAAAAGAAAAAATTTTACAAGAAGCCAGAAAGAGACAAATCAGATATCAAGGAGCACCAATCAGGATCACACAGGATCTGGCAGCCTTCATGCTAAAAGCCCACAAGGCTTGGAATATGATATTCAGAAAGTTAAGAGAACTGGGTCTTCAACCACGGATCAAGTACCCATCAAAACTGACTATATAGGGGGAAGCTGGGTAGCTCAGTGGAGTGAGAGTCAGGCCTAGAGACAGGAGGTCCTAGGTTCAAACCCTGCCTCAGCCACTTCCCAGCTGTGTGACCCTGGGCAAGTCACTTGACCCCCATTGCCCACCCTTACCAATCTTCCACCTATGAGACAATACACTGAAGTACAAGGGTTAAAAAAAAACTGACTATATAGGGGGCAGCTGGGTAGCTCAGTGCATTGAGAGTCAGGCCTAGAGACAGCAGGTCCTAGGTTCAAATCCGGCCTCAGACACTTCCCAGCTGTGTGACCCTGGGCAAGTCACTTGACCTTACCATTGGGCATTCAACAAGATAAAAGATTTCCAAGTATTTGCACAGAAAAGACCAGGACAAAATGGAAAGTTTGATATCCAACCACAAAAATAAAGAGAAACATGAAAAGGTAAATAAGAAAGAAAAGGGAAAGAAAGAAAACTCATATTTTTTAAATTTGCCTCTTTAAGGGCTTCAATAAGATCTAATTATCTGTATTCCTATGTGGAGAAATGCTATGTATAAATCTCGGTAGTGAACTCTTTTCACTATTATAGTATTCACTATTATAGTAATCAGAATAATACATAGGGAGAGGTTGGAATACTAAATGGTCTAAGATGATATGGGGGGTGGGAAAGAGGGGGGTGAATAGTAGGGGACACCAAGAGAAATTTGAATGAATAAGAAAAATAGGATATTCTCTTACACACAAAGAGGGCATAGGAAGAGGAGGGGAAAAATACTATTATAAGAAGGAGAGGAAGAGAGCATTAAGAAGTAATACTTAAACCTTACTCTCAGTGTAATTAACCCTGACATGAAAGAGTAGCAAATTATCCATTGGGATATAAAACTCTATCTAACCCTACTGAGAAAGTCAGAAGGGATAAACCAAGGGGAGCAGGGGAGTGGGGAGGTCAAAAAAGGGAGGGGAGAAGAAGGGGGAGGGAATTCATTAGGCCTTTAAAAATAAAAAGAGGGGAATAATAAGGGAGTGGGTAGAAAGGGAAGTTAATCAAGGGAGGGGATAAGGGTTACCTGCTTAAAGCAAACCACTAGTTTAAAAGGAAATAGTGTAAGAAGAAAAGGTAGAACTAGGGGAGGATACAAAAATGTCAGCGTATGCACAACTGATAATTATAACTCTGAATGTGAATGAGATGAACTCACTCATAAAACGGAAGCAAATAGCAGAATGGATTAGAAACCAAAATCCTACCATATGTTGTCTACAAGAAACACATATGAGGCGGGTGGATATACACAAGTTTAAGGTTAAGGGTTTGAGCAAAATTTTTGGGTGTCAAATGAGAAAAAGAAGGCAAGAGTGGCTATTATGATTTCTGACAAAACCAAAGTAAAAATAGATATGATTAAAAAAGATAGGGAAGGTCATTACATCCTGATTAAAGGCAGTATAGACAATGAGGAAATAACAGTGCTCAATATGTATGCACCAAGTGGCATAGCATCCAGTTTCATAAAGGAGAAACTGGCAGAGCTCAAGAAGGAAATAGATAGTAAAACCATAATAGTGGGAGATCTAAATAGTCCTCTTTCAGATCTAGATAAATCAAACCAAAAAATAAATAAGAAAGAGGTAAGAGAGGTGAATGAAGTCCTAGAAAAATTAAATTTTAATTGTGAAGAAAAATACATAGGGACAAAAAGGAATACACCTTCTTTTCAGCTGCACATGGTACATTCACAAAGATTTACCATGTAATAGGGCATAGAAACATTGCAAACAAATGCAAAAGAGCAGAAATAATGAATGTAACATTCTCAGATCATAATGCAATAAAAATAATAATTAGTAAGGGCACCTGGACAGGCAAATAAAAAACTAATTGGAAATTAAATAATATGATTCTCCAAAACCAGGTAGTCAAAGGAGAAATCATAGAAACAATCAACAATTTCATTGAAGAGAATGACAATAATGAGACATCCTACCAAACTCTGTTGGATGCAGCCAAGGCAGTACTCAGGGGAAAATTTATATCCTTGAGTGCATATATTAACAAATTAGGGAGGGCAGAGATTAATGAATTGGGCATGCAACTAAAAAAACTAGAAAGTGAGCAAATTAAAAATCCCCAGATGGAAACTAAATTAGAAATACTAAAAATCAAGGGAGAAATTAATAGAATTGAAAGTAAAAGAACTATTGAATTAATCAATAAGACTAGAAGCTGGTATTTTGAAAAAACAGATAAAATAGACAAAGTACTGTTCAATCTAATAAAAAAAGGAAAGAAGAAAACCAAATTGACAGTATCAAAGATGAAAAGGGAGACCTTACCTCTAATGAAGGGGAAATTAACGCAATCATAAAAAACTATTTTGCCCAATTATATGGCAATAAATATAACAATCTAGGAGACATGGATGAATATTTACAAAAATAAAAATTGCCTAGCTTAACAGCAGAAGAAATAGAATACCTAAATAATCCCATATCAGAAAAAGAAATTGAACAAGCCATCAAAGAACTCCCTAAGAAAAAATTGCCAGGGCCTCATGGATTCACAAGTGAATTCTATCAGACATTCAAAGAGCAACTGATCCCAATACTATACAAATTATTTGATATAATAAGCAAAGAAGGAGTCCTACGAAACTCCTTTTATGACACAAATATGGTACTGATTCCAAAGCCAGGTAGATCAAAAACAGAGAAAGAAAACTATAGAACAATCTCCGTAATGAACATAGATGCAAAAATTTTAAATAGACTATTAGAAAAGAGACTCCAGCAAGTAATCGAGAGGATCATCCACCATGATCAGGTTGGATTTATACCAGGAATGCAAGGATGGTTCAACATTAGGAAAACCATCCACATAATTGACCATATCAACAGTCTAACAAACAAAAAACACATGATTATCTCAATAGATGCTGAAAAAGCCTTTGACAAAATACAGCATCCATTCCTATTGAAGACACTGAAAAGTATAGGAATAGAAGGACCTTTCCTAAAAATAATAAACAGTATATACCTAAAACCATCAACAAGCATCATATGCAATGGGGATAAATTAGTAGCCTTCCCAATAAGATCAGAAGTGAAACAAGGATGCCCATTGTCCCCTCTATTATTCAACATAGTACTAGAAATACTAGCAGTAGCAATTAGAGAAGAAAAAGAAATTGAAGGTATTAAAGTAGGCAAGGAGGAGACTAAGCTATCACTCTTTGCAATGATATGATGGTCTACTTAAAAAATCCTAGAGAATCAACTAAGAAACTTGTAGAAATAATCAAAAACTTTAGCAAAGTTGCAGGATACAAAATAAATGCACATAAATCATCAGCATTTCTATATATTTCCAACACATCACAACAGCAAGAGGTAGAAAGAGAAACACCATTTAAAATCACCCTAGACAATATAAAATACTTAGGAATCTATCTACCAAAACAAACACAGGAATTATACTAACACAACTACAAAACACTTTCCAAACAAATAAAACTAGATCTAGACAATTGGAAAAACATTGATTGCTCATGTGTAGGATGAGCTAACATAATAAAAAAGACCATCCTACCCAAATTAATTTACCTATTTAACACCATACCTATCAAACTACCAAAAAGCTTCTTTACTGAATTAGGAAAAACTATAACAACCTTCATTTGGAATAACAAAAGATCAAGATTATCAAGGGAAATAATGAAAAAAAATGTGAAGGAAGGGGGCCTAACAGTACTAGATATTAAACTATACTATAAAGCAGCAGTCATAAAAACAATATGGTACTGGCTAAGAGACAGAAGTGAGGATCAGTGGAATAGAATTGGGGTAAATGACATCAGCAAGACAGTGTATGATAAACCCAAAGAGCCCAACTTCTGGGACATGAATCCACTTTTTGACAAAAACTGTTGAGAAAATTTGAAAACAATATGGGAGAGATTAGGTTTAGATCAACATCTCACACCCTACACCAAGATAAATTCAAAATGGGTGAATGACTTGAATATAAAGAAGGAAACTATAAGAAAATTAGCTGAACATAGAATAGTATATCTGTCAGATCTATGGGAAAGTGAAAATTTTAAAACCAAGCAAGAGTTAGAGAAAATTACAAAATGTAAATTAAATGGTTTTGGTTATATTAAAGTAAAAAGTTTTTGTACAAACAAAAACAATGTAGCCAAACTCAGAAGGGAAAGAACAAATTGGGAAAAGATCTTTATAACAAAAAATTCTGACAGGGGTCTAATTACTCAAATATACAAGGAGTTAAATCAATTGTATAAAAGAATCAAGCCATTCCCCTATTAACAAATGGGCAAGAGACATGAATAGGCAATTTTCAGGTAAAGAAATCAAAAGTATCAATAAGCACATGAGAAGGTGTTCTAAATCTCTAATAATTAGAGAAATGCAAATCAAAACAACTCTGAGGTATCACCTCATACCTAGCAGAATGGCTAAGATGAAAGAGGGGGAGAGTAATGAATGTTGGAGGGGATGTGGCAAAACTGGGACATTAATGCATTGCTGGTGGAGTTGTGAGCTGATCCAACCATTCTGGCTGGCAATTTGGAACTATGCCCAAAGGGCAATAAAAGACTGCCTGCCCTTCCATCCCGGTATAGCATTGCTGGGTTTGTACCCCAAAGAGTTCATAAATAAACAGACTTGTACAAAAATATTTATAGCTGCGCTTTTTGTGGTGGCAAAAAAACTGGAAAAGGAGGGTATGTCCTTCAATTGGTGAATGGCTGAACAAATTGTGGTATATGCTGGTGATGCAATACTATTGTGGTCAAAGGAATAATAAACTGGAGGAATTCCATGTGAACTGGAAAGACCTCCAGGATTTGATGCAGAGTGAAAGGAACAGAACCAGAAGAACATTGTACACAGAGACTGATATACTATGGTAAAATTGAATGTAACGGACTTCTGTACCAGCAGAAAGCAATGACAGGACAGCTCTGAGGGATTTATGGTAAAGAACACTACCCACTTTCAGAGGAAGGACTGCAGGAGAGGAAACATAGAAGAAAAACAACTGCTTGGTTGAGGTGGACATGACTGGGGATGTAGACTTGAAACTACCACACCAATGCAACTAACAACAATTTGGAAATAGGTCTTGATCAATGACACATGTTAAAACCAGTGGAAATGTGCATCGGCCATGGGTGGGGGGAGTTTGGGGGGTGAAGGGGAAAGTAGGAGCATGAATCATGTAACCATGTTAAAAATGAATATTAATAAATGTTTAAAAAATAATATGATCATGGACTTTGAGTAGGAAGGTACCTTAGAATTCAAATAATCAAAAAGGAGGTAGTTGTATTTAGAATAAGAGAACCTGGATTTAATGTCTAACTCTGCCATTGCTAATTTTAACTTTGGACAACTCAATGTCTCTATACTTCAGCTTCCTAATCAGTAAAAAGAAGGGCTGTAAAAGGTGGAATTCAAGGTCATTTCCAGCTCTAAACCTACAAATACCACCTAGTTTTATAGTTAGAGGAAATTAAACCCAAAGAGATAAGGTGACTTATTATCCAAGACTAAACAATTAGTACTTGGCAGAGCAGACTTTGGTCTTATTACTCTGATGTCAATATTCATTCCAACACACAGCACTATATGAAAATGCCAGGGTCCTTTCTTGATTTTCATGGGCTCCTCAGCTGGTGGCTAAATTATATAGTCTAACATTAATGCTAACTATGGGATCATATCTGAGAGGTAGGAAGTGCTAAATTCACTTATAGCTTCTAACATATTGACTATATTCATCTAAGCAAGATGCTTAACTTCTTAGGTACTCCAGGCAACTTTCTATGACCCTTACTTGAAGAGAAGGTACTGATATGAATTGATAGAGAGGATTTCCTCAACTGGAAGATCCATATACTAATGAACTCTCAGATCCAGTCTCTTCCCCTATTCCTATTAATGTTTTTAAGGAATAAAAATGGCACCTTTGCTTACTTTAAATTTAAACAAAATTACTCAATTTCTAAAAGGTCCCATTACACCTATGGATTGGTACAGAAAAACATTGTGACTAAGATTAATTACCAATGCAAGCAGTTCTAGTTATCTTTATGCTATTAATTAGTTTAATGAGGCATTCATTTAGATTGAAAATATGATACCAGTAAGGTTTTAATTTCAAAAATCAATATCTCATTAACAAGTTATTGCTGTACCTATGGAACTCCACAGATTAATCTCCTGATGTTGGAAAAGCAGTGTTCTGCATAGAAACAGCAAGATTTATACCCCCGAAGCTTCTTTATTTCTAGAAAGAACTCTGGTGCTCCTGGGGATGTAAGATCACCAAGGGAGGAGCTCCCTTCCATAGACTGTTGGGTCACCTAGAATATGGCCCCTTCAGACCTTGGACTTAATGGAAATGCAAAATGCTACAATCAATTGCCGTTTGCAGTTTTAGATGAAAATAAATGAACACAGAAACTCAGAGTACACTTAGTTCTGTTTCCATCTGCACAGGAAATAATTGTTGTTTGTATCCATTAATTAATCATTAATCCTTAGGAGTGGGCCCAAGACTTTTTATCAACATGGGCATATATCACATCTTTCCTTTCAAAGGGATTCAAAATAATCAACCAACCAACCAACATTGATTAAGCAATTGCTATGTACCAGGCCTGTACCAGACACTGAGGAAACAAAGACAAGAGTGAAACAATCCTCATTTCAACAAGCTTGCAATCTAGCAAGGGGAAAATCCATTTGATACAACTTCTTAAAAAATATTTGAAGTGTAAAGCATTACATTTGAAGCATACTAAGGCATCTCCTGCCCTCCGGAGTCTTACAGTATAGGAGAGGATTATGCTAATTGCAGAAATAATTGTACTGAAAATCAATCTATCATGAAGGCCATCAAAGAGGTCTACAAAGGGCTATGTAAGCAAAAACAATGTAGCCAAAATCAGAAGGGAAAGAACAAATTGGGGGAAAAACTTCATAACAAAAAACTCTGACAGAGGTCTAATTACTCAAATATACAAGGAGTTAAACCAATTGTATAAAAAATCAAGCCATTCCCCCATTGATAAATGGGCAAGAGACATGAATAGGCAATTTTCAGATAAAGAAATCAAAAGTAACAATAAGCACATGAGAAAGTGTTCTGAATCTCTAATAATTAGAGAAATACAAATCAAAACAACTCTGATGTATCACCTCACACCTAGCAGATTGGCTAAAATGAAAGAAAGGGAGAGTAGTGAATGCTGGAGGGGATGTGGCAAAACTGGGACATTAATGCATTGTTGGTGGAGTTGTGAGCTGATCCAACCATTCTGGAGGGCAATTTGGAACTATGCTCAAAGGACTATAAAAGAATGCCTACCCTTTGATCCAGCCATACCATTGTTGGGTTTGTACCCCAAAGAGACTTGTACAAAAATATTTATAGCTGCGCTTTTTGTGGTGGCAAAAAACTGGAAAAGGAGGGTATGTCCTTCAATTGGGGAATGGCTGAACAAATTGTGGTATATGCTGGTGATGGAATACTATTGTGGTCAAAGGAATAATAAACTGGAGGAATTCCATGTGAACTGGAAAGACCTCCAAGAATTGATGCAGAGTGAAAGGAGCAGAGCCGGAAGAACATTGTACACAGAGACCAATACACTATGGTAAAAGCGAATGTAATGGACTTCTGTACTAGCAGCAATGCAATGACCCAGGACAATTCTGAGGGATTTATGGAAAAGAATGCTACCCACATTCAGAGGAAGAACTACAGGAGTGGAAACACAGAAGAAAAACAACTGTTTGAACAAATGGGTTGAGGTGGACATGATTGGGGATGTAGACTCGAAACTATCATACCAATGCAACTATCAACAATTTGGAAATAGGTCTTGATCAATGACACATGTTGAAACCAGTGGAAATACATATCAGCCATGGGGGGAGGAGGAAGTCAGGAGGTGAAGGGGAAAGTAAGAGCATGAATTATGTAACCATATTAACTTTTCAAAAAAATAAATATTAATAAATGTTTAAAAAAATTTTTAAAAAAACCTAAAAAATGAAGGAAATGAGATCTAGAGATTGAAAGACACTTGTCCAGTGGCTAAAGCCTAGCTGATACAAGAACCCAGGCTTCTTGAATATGAATGCAATATCCTTTCCATTTTGATATGCTTCTACTCTTATTTTTTAAAACTGATTGAGTAAGGTCAGAACCCCAATTTATAAATATATTCATCTTCCCTGCCTGGAGTAGCTTATGCTACTTCCTCCTTTTCCTTCTCCCTGCAAAAAAAAAGGGAATCCTTATTTGGTATCACATCTATTTGCATTTTAGAATTTGTAGATGTTAATAATTACAAAATCCTGTTTTTCCCCCTCTTTTCAAATGTTAACACTGGGTATATTGACTTTAAAAATTATATTGACTTTAGTTATTTTAAGCCAGTCTGAGAGGGATTTATGTACTTTCCTCCTGTTATAGACAATGTTGCCTTCTTTTTGAACTGACTGGCTAGACCACCACTGTGACTCCCTTCACTTCAGTCTTTTAGTGTCCCCCACTGGGCTTGATGGAGGGGTTTTGTTCAAACCATTCCTTAGCAAACTACATTGCAATATCCCCCTTTGAGGTAACCAAAAGAATTTTTAATAATTCTGACTATTCTATGTCTTTCAGAATTCCCTTAAATTACTAAATCTCTGCAGTATCTGACTTTAGAGGCTTCTCAGGCCCTTTAAAGGCATAGGTTGTTTTTTTTTTTTCAGTTTCCTTTCAGATAGGAAAAACAAGGCACAGAGAAAATGATTGAGTCATTGAAAGTCATGCTGTATTTCAGGCAGAACTAGTTGGGATATCTAACTTGTGGAAAAATAATGCTGAATTGTGATATTTTTGTGAATTTTTTCTCTCCTTCCCACACCCCCTTTGAGGAAATCTGAATTAGTCTTATTTTAAACTGAAGCTACGTCTAGTTTCTCTCCCAGGTTATTAAAATGGGTTAGGATCTTTTGTCTTTGATAATGATAAAAGATTTGAGGACAGACCTGACTAGCCAGGGTAAACCCTGAACCAGTTGAAAGATTAAGAGTGGGTTAATCAGCTTTGTTGAATTCACTTAAGTACTGTGGTACAGATGTGGCAGAATGTGCTGGAGTTTTCTGGATCTTAGCAAAGACCTAAACTTCCTGTGATGAAGTAATGCAGGAATTGTTGAGGTTTCTAAATCTACTTCCTCAATGGCTATTTACCAATCAGAGATGTCTTGATGAGATATCCAGGGGAATGACTGAGTGGTAAGATATCGTCAAAAAGAAGTACATTTTTGTCTTTTTTGGATGGTGGAAAGAGGCAACTGATCAGATTAATATGTATTGACAAGTCAATTAATGAATCGATTTAAAATTAAGAAATACTGCCTCTTGAGAATTTCTGTCATTACAAGCTTTGGATCTAGTGGTCTATTACCTTAAACACATAAGATTAGTAAAGCACAGACTGACCTATTAATGGAATTAATAATTATTATATTATTATATAATAAGTAACTATTTTATTATAAATATCGGCTTATAATTATAAAATTATAAATGTATTTTAATTATAAAAAATAATAAATATAATAATAGCATTTATATAGTGCTTACCATGTGCCAGGTATTATGCTAAAGTGCATTACAGATATTATCTTGATCCTCACAACAATTCTTGGAAGTAAGTGTTATTATTATCCCAGTTTTACAGTTGAGGAAACTGAGGCTTGGTAATTGACTAATGTTACACAATTAGAAAGTGTTTGAGGCTGATTTTAACTTGTCTTCCTGACTTCAGGTTCAGCATTCTTTACCATTTAGTTGCCTAAAAAGTATGTTGCGATCAGAAAGTATTTATTATGCTTTCATTATTATATGTAGCCCCAAGTAGTGAGAGTGAACCCCAGATTGCAAAGCCTCTGGGAAGCCATGATCTGGCCAGAATCAGTCATGCAGCCCAGGCAACACATGAGGCCTCAAAACCCCTCCTTTCTATCCCTCCTGTACTTGGCAATAACTCTACGTCCTTGTTCTACCCACTGAAGCAAATATTTCCCTGAGAATCTGAACTAGATGGTTACATATTTACCTGTGATTTATTATCCTATAGAAAACTCTGTCTAAGCTTCAGTGAGGTAAACTAAGTCATTGTACTAAATTTGTAAATCATTACTAACCATTGTCTGTGTAAAAAGATTACCTAATCCTTTTGCTTATGTAACTTTGCCCTATAAAATACTAGGTATGATGAAATAAACTTTGCCTCTTATTGGCCAGCTTCAGTGGCCCTTCTGAGGCATGTCATCCTTCTCACCACATCTCATTCTCCTCACCCCTCTGGGCCACTCAGAATATTTGTCATTATCACCTGGTAATTATAGAGAGAGTATCATTGTGAAGATAAAATGAGATAATGCAGATAAGCCACTTTGCAAATAAAGCATTACATAAATGTCAACTATTATTTTCACTGTTGGTCCATCACTGCGTTATGGGCCATGGGAAATGTCATAACAGCTCTTATTTATGCAGTACTTTACAGTTTACAATGTGTTTTTCTTAAAACCTTTTGAGATAGGTAGTGAAAGTATTGTTTTTCTCAATTTACAGATCAGAAAGTCTGAAAAAGGATAGTTTTCTCCTGGTCACACATGACTTGAAGCAAGATTTTCTGACCCCAATTCCTATGCTTTATCTCATACTAATATAACACTAAGTATCCTGGCCCTTGCTGTTTGAATAGAGGGTAGAATCAGTGGAGTTCTTTGGTGCCCTTAAGGGGGATAGGGAATCTAGGCTCTCTGCCGATGGTTCTGGCACCCACCAATAGTGTTCTCTTAAGTGTAGAGAACAGAAGAAAATCTTTTTCCTCTAGGAGATAATTTAGTTGGAGAGAAGATTTATACATTTAAAATGTAGAAAGTCAAATATAAAATTTTGTGGTATGGACTGTAAGAATTGGAGGAAATCAGAGAATGGAAAGAATTTTGTGGCTTACAGTTCCTATTAGTTCTGAGATACTGTCAGTGAATTTCATGAGATCAGGAGCCACTGGGTTGTTCCTTGACTTTGTATATCCACCACTGTCTAATATGGTACTATGAATATAACAGACTTTAAAATGTGGGATGAACAGATGAATGAATGAATCCAGGAATCAATGCATATATGCATTCAAGTTAAAGAGAAAATTTGCTTAGAATCAGAGGACCATAGCTCTAGAGTAGAAAGGGACGACTAAGGTAACCCATTCCAACCTCCTTTTTCCTCCCTTATATGACAAAAGCTTCTCTTTTTGTCTTTTTATGACCACTATCTAGTATAGTGCCAGAAACATATAGATACTTAATGAATGCTTGTTGATTGATTGGTTGATACAAACAAAGAAATTGAAGTGAATTGACTTGCCTAATAATAAACTACATCTAAGCATCAGCTTTCATTTATTCTCAGAATCCTAAACTCTCCCCATTCCGCAACTTCCCAGGACACAGAACTTTGGGGAACTAATCTTTTATCTGCTGCTGACTCCTATCCAGAATAGCTTCTTCTGTCTTTCTACTATAGAGTTAAAAGGCATAGAGCTCAGCTCTTATAATGTCTAAGTGGCATGTTAAATTGCAAGTGTTCCAACCCTCCATAAATAATTGTTTAGGACAGAAAATGTAGTCCTGAAATATTGATTCAGGAGCTTGGGCTTTTTAAGTACGATATAAAAAACCAAAAGGGAATCAAAGCCAATTGCTTTAGCAGGAGAAAATGTGACTTGCCTTGTCATTATGGAGCATTTCGAAAGGATTGAAAAGGCATTTTCCAGGCAATGGTAGAGTATTCAGTTCAAAAATAATTTACCACCAAAAAGCAAATTTCTCTAAATGAACATCTAATTTGTAGGGGAAAATGGACCCCTGCTGAAGCTGTTGTCCTGCCTTCCTGAAACCAGGCTTTTGCTTCTAGCATTTTTACAATGGTGTTCAGTCCATAAAAGCTGGTGCTTGCAGCATACCTTCTCTAGCTGCTCTGAATGATTTTTCCGAGTAGGCGATAAACACAGAAATTGCACTTACTGGGTGGGGAGGCTTCAAAAGCATTTTCAGAAAGCCCACACAGTTTTGTCCAAAGTCAAGATGCTGAGGGAGTAGGCCATGAAAAACACAATCAGAAGGTTACAGTAGTGGTGCCACTCCCCTTCTCCTGTTAGATGTATGTTTTGCTAGGGAAGAGAATAGTGTTGCCACAGGCGCCTGTTGTGTCTGACTTCCAATAAAAATGTTTTAAAAATAAGAAAGGTTTTTGCGTGTGGGTGAGGAATGGAACAAAGTACAATGTTTTAGATGTGTTTCAGAGATATTTAAGGAGTAACAGAGGGAAACCTACCCAAAAAATTGAATAGGTGGAATTTACAAAGTCTAGTATGATTGGTAATTGAGAGGTGTATGTGTTGAATCAAATCGGGTTCTGGATTATCCTTTGTACACAGGAGATTTTGTTCTCCTGAATCTGGAGAAAAAGAAAATCACATGTTTGACTATACATTCCAAAAGAAAATTCAATATTTCAATATACTTTGAGGTTTATTATATATATATGTCACATATATATATAACATTGCATATTATATATATGTATATATAACAGATATTTTATATCTGTTTTTGTAGTGTTGACTGAAAGGGAGAGAAGCTCTCTGGAAAGATCAGCATCATGGGGAGGAGAAGGAAGCATCTAGATAGCAGTTACAAGGTTGAGATAAGATAAATGGATCATATTGAAATCTAGATAATTCTAGAGAAAGAAATGCTAGATTTTGATCTGGAAAGGCTCTTTTCTTGAGTTTTACATCTTGAAAAATAGGCCTTGAAGGTGTTACACAATGATTTTGGACATTTGGGTCAATAGAGAATCTTACTAAGAAGGATGAGAGTTAAGCTCATTTTCTTCAAAGAAAAGAAATACCAACTATTTATTATACTATTATATTATTATACTATTTAATTGGAGAGTATAAGCACCAGCAATGTTAGAATGATTATTCATTGAGATTCTAATCACTGTAAGGAGATAGGAATAAAATTAGCAACATATTAATAGAAGTAAGTCATTTTACCAAATACATATAGGTATACTCATTCAAGAATGAGAGATCCTTTATAGCTAAAATGTTGTGGGAGAAATACCTTTCTGTATGTGGATTCCTTGCTTTAATCTACTTTGACCAAAGTAGTGACTTTGAAAGCAAACTACTATAGGAATCATTGGCTTTTGCAGGAGTCGTGGAGTCTAAGACTATTCCTTACCATTCCCAGAGAAGCAAATCCTTATTTTAATTATCTATTGCTTAATATGCTGAGAGTGCTGAGTCCTAAGTAGAAGGCTTTGCTGCTTTCAGTTGTGTCCAACTTTTCGTGACCCCTTTCGGGGTTTTCTCAGCAAAAACACTGGGTAGTTTGCATTTTTTTCTCCAGCTGTTTTTACACATAGGGAAACTGAGGCTAACAAAGCTCAGTGAGTTCCCCAGGGTCAGATGGCTAGTATGAGTCTGAGACTGAATTTCAATTCATATGAAGGACCAGGCTTGGAATCAAAAAGACTCATTTTTCTGAGTTCAAATATTTGTCTCAGTTTTCTCATCTTTAAAAGGAACTGGTAGACCATTCCATTATCTTTGCCAAGAAAACAGCAAATGGAGTCACAAAGAGTGGGACATGACTAAAATGACTGAACAATAACCTCTTGACTCTAGGCCTGGCACTCTATCCACTGCTCTAACTACCTACCCTAAGTAGAAGGCCTACTGGACTCAGTATGTGGCATTTCTACATGAATATAATGTGTCCAGGAGTGCCAAAATCTTTAACCTACACATATTGATATTTCAGCAAGATGCAAGATTTCCTATTGACTAGTAATTTACAGTTTCAAATGAATAGAGAGGATGAAGAAATACAACTAGAACATTTATCTGCTGAGTGATAGACTGGGAAATGTACTCTTTAACTATGTCTTTAGCTAGGGATTCTTGTAGTCTAGGGAAGATGCTATTTCATAGTAAGTAGTTGAGTGACTGCACAATATACTCGCTTCATCCCTCCCCAAAACAAAGACATGAACAAAAACAAAATAAAATAATTTATTTTATTTTATAAATTTATAAAATAAAACAAAATAAAAACAAATGCCTGAGAAAGAGAATCACAATTACCTATTGCCTAGTGAGGAATTAGTTTGACTATCTAATGATCAAGAGGAAAGGAATGATAGGTGGTCAGAAATTTAAAAAAAAGAGACCTCTCACCCATCATTGAAAGATCTCTGAGCTAGATGATAGCTAAACAAGCAACAATTCAGATGGAAGAAGGCTAGATGTGTAGTACTATCACCTATCATGAGATAAACGAATTCTTCCTTAACTTGAAGAGAAGAGCCAAATCCAGAAATGTGTCCTTTATTGTCTACTACCTCAGCAGTGGTGATCTTAAAAGACAGAAACAAACCATATTGTGTGAGAAGACTGATATCTTCTCTAAGTTATCCGTCAGCCTTCACAGGCAGGTAGGTCTGAAGATGCTGACTGTCAGTCATTTATGCAATTAATTTGTTCAGGAAAATTATAGAAAGGTCATCAGGCCATAGTAGCCTTGGACTATCAATCTTGGACATCTATTTGGCCAGTGACTAAGCTCATATTCTGCTATAGTTGAAATAAAAGAATGGTTATAAATATTTAAAAGATAACATCAGTAATATATACATATACACACACACACAATGTATGATTTGGATATAATTGCATATGTTGTTTAGGATTGTCCTGTCACCTAAATTCAGTTTCAGTGGATGTGGAATCTTGTTTTGGTTTTGCTATTTTTACTTACCTGTCTATGTACTAATAGTATGCATTACTGTTGCTATGTATATGTATACTATATTTTATAAATTAATTATTGGAATATTTTCATCAAATGATACTGCATGTTACTATGCTAACTTTAATCAATAGTGATGTAGATGTGTAAATAGAGAGAGGACAATAACTAGATTGCTGGGATAATTAAAGCAGATTCTTGAATTCATATGCTTGTGATGTTTATGATTTATTTGCATTTGGAGATATTTGAGTTTTCTCATTTTTTTACATGGATTTGAAAATCTTTCACTGAGAAAATAAAAATGTCACATTTGCTGTTGACAGTTTCTCCTGGTGCATCTGGTACCTATTGCTTTCCCTATTTCTCTCAACATACACATTTGCCATTAGTCATCAAAGATAAAGAGTAGCATGTAGAAAATGTTCAGGGCAAGCACAAGAGACACCCTTCTGAGTTAGGGATAAGACAGATCATAAGAACTTAAAGAAAAGGGATATTTAAAAAGATAACATAATGCATCATCTCTCATTTTTTTCTCTGTGACTCATTTCTTCTATTCCTATCTCTTCTGTGTTTTGAGCTTAGAATATGTACTACTAGAAGTGTTCAATTTTTCAGTTTGCATAAGACCTAGAAAGAATAGTCATAGCACTGAAGAAGATAGTTTGAACAACCTCAGATAGGCATTTCTCTATCATCATCAGCTCATGAGTACTGATTAATGGTTTTATACATAAGATTCCATCCATATCAGGCACAAATAAGGAGATAATGCAGACAATTGTTCTGCCAATCAAGAAGTAAAGGGGGCAGGTGGGTAGTTCAGTGGATTGACAACCAGGCCTGGAGATGGGAGGTCCTAGTTTCAAATCTGGCCTCAGCCACTTCCCAGCTGTGTGACCCTGGGCAAGTCACTTGACCCCCATTGCCCACCCTTACCACTCTTCTGCCTTGGAGCCAATACACAGTATTGACTCCAAGATGGAAGGTAAGGGTTTAAAAAAAGAAAAAGAAGTAAAAATAATTCTCTGGCATTCACTAAAAGGGACAGAGGAAGCTAGATCACTATGAAATAGTTTCACTTTCCCTTGGGGCTTTATTTGATCATTTCATTCACTTATTTATTCATTTACCAATTACATATAATAACAAACTTCCACATAAGTTTTCCTATGTTATATGATTGAACATATCTCCTTCCCTTCCCTCCCCCCTCCTAGAGCTGGCAAGTGATTCAATCAAATCAATCAAATGTATTATCATATAAAACACATTTCCATATTTTCATTTTTGTGAGTAATCTTATAAAACTCAAACCCCAAGACATAAATCCAATGCTTTCATCTGCATTCTGACTCCCAACAGTTCTTTCTCTGAAGATGGGATAGCATTCTTTGTCAAAAATCCCCAAGAATTGTCTTGGATCACTGTATTGCTGATAGAAGCTAAATCTATCACACTTGATCATTCAACAATATTGCTGTTATTGTGTTCAGTGTTTTCTTGGTTCTGCTGATTTCACTCTGTATCAGTTCCTTGGAGAACTTTGTAGCTCTTTCTGAAATCATCCTGTTCATTCTTTACAGTTTAATACTATTCCATTGCCTTCACATACCACAACTTGTTCAGCCACTCTCCACTTGAAGGACATTCCTTTAGTTTCCAATTTTTTGCTACCACAAAAAGAGCAGCTATTAATATTTTTGCACAAGCAGGTCCTTTCCCACTTTTTTTGATGCCTTTGGAATACAGATCTAGTAATGATATTAATGAAACAAAGGATATGTATTGTTTTATAGCCCTTTGGGCATAATTCCAAATTGTCCTCCAGAATGGTTGGATCAGTTCACAATTCCACCAGCAATGATTAGTGTCCCAATTTTGCTACATCTCCACCAACCTTTATCATTTTCCTTTACTGTCATGTTGGCCAGTCTGATAGATGTGATATGGTACGTCAGAGTTGTTTTAATTTGAATTTTTCTAATCAAGAGGGATTTAGAACATATTGTCATATGATTATTGGTAGCTTTGATTTTTTTCATCTGAAAACTGCTTATCCCCTTGGGACTTTAAAACTAGGTACTTAAAGTGCTTATGCCAAAGGCCTTTGTATGAGTTTCTAAAAGTAGAGCATGGATGGAGAGATTTTAAAATACATTCTTTTTTTTTTTTTTTTTAGTATTTATTTATTTATTTATTTTTATTTTTTAGCATTTATTAATAATCATTTTTAACATGATTACATGTTTCATGCTCCTATTTTCCCCTTCACCCCCCGCACTCCCTCCACCCATGGCCGACGCACTTTTCCACTGGTTATGTCATGTGTCCTTGATCAAGACCAATTTCCCAATTGTTGGTGGTTGCATTGGTATGGTAGTTTCAAGTCCACACCCTCAATCATGTCCGCCCCGACCCATGCGTTCAAGCAGTTGCTTTTCTTATATGTTTCCTCTCCTGCAGTCCTTCCTCTGAATGTGGGTAGCATTCTTTACCATAAATCCCTCAGAATTGTCCTGGGTCATTGCATTGCTGCTGGTACAGAAGCCCATTACATTCAATTTTACCAC